>NW_025746858.1:7500-70000 GCF_021184085.1 Oncorhynchus gorbuscha
CAGGAATTTCCACCAGAGTTGTTTCCAGAGAATTGAGTGTTCATTTCTCTACCATAAGCCGCCTCCAACGTCATTTTACAGAATTTGGCAGTACGTCCAACTGGCCTCACAACCGCAGAACATGTGTAACCAGACCAACCCAGGACCTCCACATCTGGCTTCGTGTGAGACCAGCTAACCGGACGGTTTATGAAACTGTGGGTTTACACAAACAAAGAACTGTGGGTTTGCACAACCGAAGAACTGTGGGTTTACACAGCCGAAGAACTGTGGGTTTGCACAAACGAAGAACTGTGGGTTTACACAACCGAAGAACTGTGGGTTTGCACAACCGAAGAACTGTGGGTTTACACAGCCGAAGAACTGTGGGTTTACACAACCGAAGAACTGTGGGTTTGCACAACCGAAGAACTGTGGGTTTGCACAACCGAAGAACTGTGGGTTTGCACAACCGAAGAACTGTGGGTTTGCACAACCGAAGAACTGTGGGTTTGCACAACCGAAGAACTGTGGGTTTGCACAACGAAGAACTGTGGGTTTGCACAACCGAAGAACTGTGGGTTTTGGAACAAACTGTCAGAAACCTTCCCAGGGAAGCTCATCTGTGTGCTTGTCGTCCTCAAAAGGGTCTTGGCCTGATTGCAGTTTGGTGTCGTAACCAACTTCAGGAGGCAAATGCTCACCTTTGATGGCCACTGGCACGCTGGAGAGGTGTGCTCTTCACGAATTAATCACAATTTCTAATGTACCCGGGCAGAAGGCAGACAGTGTATGTGGCGTCGTGTGGGGTGAGCAGTTTCCTGATGTCAACGTTGAGAACAGAGTGGCCCATGGTGGCGGTGATATGGGCAGGCATAAGCTACAGACAACAAACACAATTGTATTTTATCGTTGTCTATTTGAATGCACAGAGATGACATCACGAGATCCTGAGACCCATTGTTGTGCCATTTATCCGACCCGATCACTTCATGTGCCTTCAGAGACTATTCACTTCAGAGACTATTCACTTCATGTGCCTTCAGAGACTATTCACTTCATGTGCCTTCAGAGACTATTCACTTCATGTGCCTTCAGAGACTATTCACTTCAGAGACTATTCACTTCAGAGACTATTCACTTCAGAGACTATTCACTTCATGTGCCTTCAGAGACTATTCACTTCATGTGCCTTCAGAGACTATACACTTCAGAGACTATTCACTTCATGTGCCTTCAGAGACTATTCACTTCAGAGACTATTCACTTCAGAGACTATACACTTCAGAGACTATTCACTTCAGAGACTATTCACTTCAGAGACTATTCACTTCAGAGACTATTCACTTCATGTGCCTTCAGAGACTATTCACTTCAGAGACTATTCACTTCAGAGACTATTCACTTCAGAGACTATTCACTTCAGAGACTATACACTTCAGAGACTATTCACTTCAGAGACTATACACTTCAGAGACTATTCACTTCAGAGACTATTCACTTCAGAGACTATTCACTTCAGAGACTATTCACTTCATGTGCCTTCAGAGACTATTCACTTCAGAGACTATTCACTTCAGAGACTATTCACTTCAGAGACTATTCACTTCAGAGACTATACACTTCAGAGACTATTCACTTCAGAGACTATTCACTTCAGAGACTATTCACTTCAGAGACTATTCACTTCATGTGCCTTCAGAGACTATTCACTTCAGAGACTATTCACTTCAGAGACTATTCACTTCAGAGACTATTCACTTCAGAGACTATACACTTCAGAGACTATTCACTTCAGAGACTATTCACTTCAGAGACTATACACTTCAGAGACTATTCACTTCAGAGACTATACACTTCAGAGACTATACACTTCAGAGACTATTCACTTCAGAGACTATTCACTTCAGAGACTATTCACTTCATGTGCCTTCAGAGACTATTCACATCAGAGACTATTCACTTCAGAGACTATTCACTTCAGAGACTATTCACTTCAGAGACTATACACTTCAGAGACTATTCACTTCAGAGACTATTCACTTCAGAGACTATTCACTTCATGTGCCTTCAGAGACTATACACTTCAGAGACTATTCACTTCAGAGACTATTCACTTCAGAGACTATTCACTTCATGTGCCTTCAGAGACTATTCACTTCAGAGACTATACACTTCAGAGACTATTCACTTCAGAGACTATTCACTTCAGAGACTATTCACTTCAGAGACTATACACTTCAGAGACTATTCACTTCAGAGACTATACACTTCAGAGACTATTCACTTCAGAGACTATACACTTCAGAGACTATTCACTTCAGAGACTATTCACTTCAGAGACTATTCACTTCAGAGACTATACACTTCAGAGACTATTCACTTCAGAGACTATTCACTTCAGAGACTATACACTTCAGAGACTATTCACTTCAGAGACTATTCACTTCATGTGCCTTCAGAGACTATACACTTCAGAGACTATTCACTTCAGAGACTATTCACTTCAGAGACTATTCACTTCAGAGACTATTCACTTCAGAGACTATACACTTCAGAGACTATACACTTCAGAGACTATTCACTTCAGAGACTATTCACTTCAGAGACTATTCACTTCAGAGACTATTCACTTCAGAGACTATACACTTCAGAGACTATTCACTTCAGAGACTATTCACTTCATGTGCCTTCAGAGACTATTCACTTCAGAGACTATTCACTTCAGAGACTATACACTTCAGAGACTATTCACTTCAGAGACTATACACTTCAGAGACTATTCACTTCAGAGACTATTCACTTCAGAGACTATTCACTTCAGAGACTATACACTTCAGAGACTATTCACTTCAGAGACTATACACTTCAGAGACTATACACTTCAGAGACTATTCACTTCAGAGACTATTCACTTCATGTGCCTTCAGAGACTATACACTTCAGAGACTATTCACTTCAGAGACTATTCACTTCAGAGACTATTCACTTCAGAGACTATACACTTCAGAGACTATACACTTCAGAGACTATTCACTTCAGAGACTATTCACTTCATGTGCCTTCAGAGACTATACACTTCAGAGACTATTCACTTCAGAGACTATTCACTTCAGAGACTATTCACTTCAGAGACTATTCACTTCAGAGACTATTCACTTCAGAGACTATACACTTCAGAGACTATACACTTCAGAGACTATTCACTTCAGAGACTATTCACTTCAGAGACTATTCACTTCAGAGACTATTCACACTCCTTGACTTGTTCCACATTTTTATTATCTTTCAAAGTAAAATGGATTTAATTGTCATTTCTATGTCAATTATCTACTACAAAAAAAATATTCTGTAATGTCAAAGTGGAAGAAAAATGTAAACATTTGTCAAACATAAACAAACACAAAAACATGTTTAACCCCCTGAATAACTCACTTTGGCAGTGAGTCTTTCTGGGTAAATCTCTAAGAGCTTTGATTGTGAAACATTTGCCCATTATTCTTTTCAAAATTATTCAAGGTTTGTCAAGTTGGTTGTTAATAATTTCAAGACAAACATTTTCAGGTTTTGCCATATATTTTCAATTATATTTAAGTCAGGTGTTTCAGGTTATTGTACTGCTGAAAGGTGAATTCATTTCCCAGTGCCTGGTGGAAAGCAGACTGAACCAGATTTTCCTCTAGGATTTGTCCTGTACTTAGCTCCATTCCATTTATTTTTTTTATCCGGAAAAACTCTCCTGTCCTTAACGATTACAAGCATTATCATAACATGATGCAGCCACCACCAATATAACACGTTGTATTCAGGGCAAAAAGTTAATTGAATGTATCAAATTTTTGCAGTTTGACTTTAGTGCCTTGTTGCAAACAGGATGCATGTTTCATTTTGTACAGGCAAAATCATTTTCCTTTTCACTCTGTCATTTAGGTCAGTATTGTGGAATAACAACACTGTTGTTGATCCATTCTCAGTTCTCCACAGCCATTAAACTCTGAAACTGTTATATAGTCACCACTGGCCTCACGGTGAAATCCCTGAGCGGTTTCCTTCCTCTCCGGCAACTGAGTTAGGAAGGACGCCTGTATCTTTGTAGTGACTGGGTGTATTTTTGCACTATCCGAAGTGTAATTAATAACTTCATCATGCTCCAAGGGATATTCAATGTCTGCTGTCATAATGTTTTACCCATCTACCAATAGGTGACCTTCTTTGCAAGGCGTTGGTAAACCTCCCTGGTCTTTATGGTTGATTCTGTGTTTAAATTCACTGCTCGACTGAGGGAATTTACAGATAATTGTATGTGTGGGGTACAGAGGTGAGGTAGTCATTCAACAATCATGTTTAGCACTATTATAGCACACAGAGAGTCCATGCAACTTATTATGTGAAGCACATTTCTACTCCTGACTTTATTTAAGCTTCCCCATAACAAATTGGTTGAATACTTACTGAGTCAAGACATTTCAGCTTTTCATTTTTTATTAGTTTGTAAAAAAAAAAAAGTAGAACAACATAATTCCACTTTGACATTATGGGATATTTTGTATTAGATCAGTGACACATTTTTTCTTCTTCAATTTAACCTATTTTAAATTTACAACAAAATGTGAATCAAGTCAAGGGGTCTTGAATACGTTCTGAAGGCACGTACATTATTTGCCTATTGAGTGTATAACAATGGAAAAAGCACTTCTTCAAAACATCTCAAAATGACTGAGGATCAAAAGTGTATATATTAATGTCCACGTTTGTCAACATACCACTTGTCACCCGCCCACCCGCCCCGCCCACCCGCCCAACCGCCCAATCACCCAACCGCCCACCAAGCCCCTCCCACTCTCTCATCCCAGGACGTCAACTCATCAAAACACTAGGAAGCCTCTGTTTCAGACAAACATCACTCACTGTCTTTGTTTTCCCAGGGGGAGGTTAGGGGAAGGAATCTCCTCTCCCTATCGCCTTCCAGCTGCTCCGTCCCATGGCAACGACAACAGAACATGTCAATCAAAACCAAGATATCGCATTCTAAGGGCCCGGGGTTTGGGTTTCTATCAAGCTAACATGTGGAATTGTTTTAAGACGGTTAAACCAAGGATTGTTTAGTTATTTGATTCTGAATTTTTTGAATCCCTGTAAGTATAAACCAAATATATAAAACAATTATTTGACGAAACATTGAATTTGGCCTTATGGCTATTTAGCCCATAGAAAACGAATTGAATAAAATAGTCATGCAGGGAGAAAAATATAGACATAATATACATCTAAAGGAAGTCTGTCCTGTATCATCTAAAGGAAGTCTGTCCTGTATCATCTAAAGGAAGTCTGTGTCTGTCCTGTATCATCTAAAGGAAGTCTGTCCTGTATCATCTAAAGGAAGTCTGTCCTGTATCATCTAAAGGAAGTCTGTCCTGTATCATCTAAAGGAAGTCTGTGTCTGTCCTGTATCATCTAAAAGAAGTCTGTCCTGTATCATCTAAAGGAAGTCTGTCCTGTATCATCTAAAGGAAGTCTGTCCTGTATCATCTAAAGGAAGTCTGTGTCTGTCCTGTATCATCTAAAAGAAGTCTGTCCTGTATCATCTAAAGGAAGTCTGTCCTGTATCATCTAAAGGAAGTCTGTCCTGTATCATCTAAAGGAAGTCTGTGTCTGTCCTGTATCATCTAAAAGAAGTCTGTCCTGTATCATCTAAAGGAAGTCTGTCCTGTATCATCTAAAGGAAGTCTGTCCTGTATCATCTAAAGGAAGTCTGTGTCTGTCCTGTATCATCTAAAGGAAGTCTGTTCTGTATCATCTAAAGGAAGTCTGTCCTGTATCATCTAAAGGAAGTCTGTCCTGTATCATCTAAAGGAAGTCTGTCCTGTATCATCTAAAGGAAGTCTGTGTCTGTCCTATATCATCTAAAAGAAGTCTGTCCTGTATCATCTAAAGGAAGTCTGTGTCTGTCCTATATCATCTAATGGAAGTCTGTCCTGTATCATCTAAAGGAAGTCTGTCCTGTATCATCTACAGGAAGTCTGTCCTGTATCATCTAAAGGAAGTCTGTGTCTGCCCTATATCATCTAATGGAAGTCTGTCCTGTATCATCTAAAGGAAGTCTGTGTCTGTCCTGTATCATCTAAAGAAAGCCTGTCCTGTATCATCTAAAGGAAGTCTGTCCTGTATCATCTAAAGGAAGTCTGTGCCTGTATCATCTAAAGGAAGTCTGTCCTGTATCATCTAAAGGAAGCCTGTCCTGTATCATCTAAAGGAAGTCTGTCCTGTATCATCTAAAGGAAGTCTGTCCTGTATCATCTAAAGGAAGTCTGTCCTGTATCATCTAATGGAAGTCTGTGTCTGTCCTGTATCATCTAAAGGAAGAAGTCTGTCCTGTATCATCTAAAGGAAGTCTGTCCTGTATCAACTAAAGGAAGTCTGTCCTGTATCATCTAAAGGAAGTCTGTCCTGTATCATCTAAAGGAAGTCTGTGTCTGTCCTGTATCATCTAAAGGAAGTCTGTCCTGTATCATCTAAAGGAAGTCTGTCCTGTATCATCTAAAGGAAGTCTGTGTCTGTCCTGTATCATCTAATGGAAGTCTGTCCTGTATCATCTAAAGGAAGTCTGTCCTGTATCATCTAAAGGAAGTCGGTCCTGTATCATCTAATGGAAGTCTGTGTCTGTCCTGTATCATCTAAAGGAAGGCTGTCCTGTATCATCTAAAGGAAGTCTGTGTCTGTCCTGTATCATCTAAAGGAAGTCTGTCCTGTATCATCTAAAGGAATTCTGGTCTGTATCATCTAAAGGAAGTCTGTCCTGTATCATCTAAAGGAAGTCTGTCCTGTATCATCTAATGGAAGTCTGTCCTGTATCATCTAAAGGAAGTCTGTCCTGTATCATCTAAAGGAAGTCTGTCCTGTATCATCTAAAGGAAGTCTGTTCTGTATCATCTAAAGGAAGTCTGTCCTGTATCATCTAAAGTAAGTCTGTGCCTGTCCTGTATCATCTAAAGGAAGTCTGTGTCTGTCCTGTATCATCTAAAGGAAGTCTGTCCTGTATCATCTAAAGGAAGTCTGTCCTGTATCATCTAAAGGAAGTCTGTGCCTGTATCATCTAAAGGAAGTCTGTGTCTGTCCTGTATCATCTAAAGGAAGTCTGTGTCTGTCCTGTATCATCTAATGGAAGTCTGTCCTGTATCATCTAAAGGAAGTCTGTGTCTGTCCTGTATCATCTAAAGGAAGTCTGTTCTGTATCATCTAAAGGAAGTCTGTTCTGTATCATCTAAAGGAAGTATGTTCTGTATCATCTAAAGGAAGTCTGTCCTGTATCATCTAAAGGAAGTCTGTGTCTGTCCTGTATCATCTAAAGGAAGTCTGTCCTGTATCATCTAAAGGAAGTCTGTCCTGTATCATCTAAAGGAAGTCTGTGTCTGTCCTGTATCATCTAAAGGAAGTCTGTTCTGTATCATCTAAAGGAAGTCTGTCCTGTATCATCTAAAGGAAGTCTGTCCTGTATCATCTAAAGGAAGTCGGTCCTGTATCATCTAAAGGAATTCTGTCCTGTATCATCTAATGGAAGTCTGTCCCTGTCCTGTATCATCTAAAGGAAGGCTGTCCTGTATCATCTAAAGGAAGTCTGTGTCTGTCCTGTATCATCTAAAGGAAGTCTGTCCTGTATCATCTAAAGGAATGATAAATTGTTGCATGTTGTGTTTATATTTAAGTTCAGTATAATTTCAAAATAACTTCAGGATAAGACTATGTTACAGAGGTCCTGGCTCTCCCTCCCTCTCTCTCTCTCTCTCTCTCTCTCTCTCTCTCTCTCTCTCTCTCTCTCTCTCTCTCTCTCTCTCTCTCTCTCTCTCTCTCTCTCTCTCTCTCTCTCTCTCTCTCTCTCTCTCTCTCTCTCTCTCTCTCTCTCTCTCTCCCTCCCTCCCTCCCCCCCTCTCTCTCTCTCTCTCTCTCTCTCTCTCTCTCTCTCTCTCTCTCTCTCTCTCTCTCTCTCTCTCTCTCTCTCTCTCTCTCTCTCCCTCCCTCCCTCCCTCCCTCCCTCCCTCCCTCTCTCTCTCTCTCCCTCCCTCCCTCCCTCCCTCCCTCCCTCCCTCCCTCCCTCCCTCCCTCCCTCCCTCCCTCCCTCCCTCCCTGCCTCCATCCCTTCCTCCGTCCTTCGTCTATCTCTCTCCATAGTAACTAACTCTCTCCCTCCCTCTCTCTCTCCCTCCCTCCCTCCCTCCCTCCCTCTCTCCCTCTCTCCCTCCCTGCCTCCATCCCTTCCTCCGTCCTTCGTCTATCTCTCTCCATAGTAACTAACTCTCCCTCCCTCCCTCCCTCCCTCCCTCCCTCCCTCCCTCCCTCCCTCCCTCCCTCCCTCCCTCCCTCCCTCCCTCCCTCCCTCCCTCCCTCCCTCCCTCCCTCCCTCCCTCCCTCCCTCTCTCCCTCCCTGCTTCCATTCCTTCCTCCGTCCTTCGTTTATCTCTCTCCATAGTAACTAACTCTATCTCTAGATCTAATGTAGCGTGGCAATGTACGCAAGGAAACAAACCACAGATAATGAATCAATCGTTAATTATGACTGTAAATATATATTTGTCCCATTAAATCTCCCTCTAAACCAGAGTTGGTTGTGTTTGCTGTTGCTGTGTCGGCTCAAAGCCAGTCTCTGAAGGTGAATCCCTTCTTGGGAAACAAACAGTTTACAGAGGCAAGCATCTCTGATGACGACACTATGTGGGCAGCTTGAGGAGCTCTGAACACAAAACATTTAATGTCAAAGAGAAAGAGAGAAGTTAGTGCTGCTGCTAGAAATAGAGTTTAAGGTGTTAGTTAGTGCTGCTGCTAGAAATAGGGTTTAAACTGTTAGTTAGTGCTGCTGCTAGAAATAGAGTTTAAGGTGTTAGTTAGTGCTGCTGCTAGAAATAGAGTTTAAGGTGTTAGTTAGTGCTGCTGCTAGAAATAGAGTTTAAGGTGTTAGTTAGGGCTGCTGCTAGAAATAGAGTTTAAACTGTTAGTTAGTGCTGCTGCTAGAAATAGAGTTTAAGGTGTTAGTTAGGGCTGCTGCTAGAAATAGAGTTTAAGGTGTTATTTAGGGCTGCTGCTAGAAATAGAGTTTAAGGTGTTAGTTAGTGCTGCTGCTAGAAATAGAGTTTAAACTGTTAGTTAGTGCTGCTGCTAGAAATAGAGTTTAAACTGTTAGTTAGTGCTGCTGCTAGAAATAGAGTTTAAGGTGTTAGTTAGGGCTGCTGACAGTAGTAGTTTAAGGTGTTAGTTAGTGCTGCTGCTAGAAATAGAGTTTAAGCTGTTAGTTAGTGCTGCTGACAGAAATAGAGTTTAAGGTGTTAGTTAGGGCTGCTGACAGTAGTATTGTTTAAGGTGTTAGTTAGGCCTGCTGACAGAAATAGAGTTTAAGGTGTTAGTTAGGGCTGCTGACAGAAATAGAGTTTAAGGTGTTATTTAGGGCTGCTGACAGTAGTAGAGTTTAAGGTGTTAGTTAGGGCTGCTGACAGAAATAGAGTTTAAGGTGTTAGTTAGGGCTGCTGACAGAAATAGAGTTTAAGGTGTTAGTTAGGGCTGCTGACAGAAATAGAGTTTAAGGTGTTAGTTAGGGCTGCTGACAGTAGTAGGGTTTAAGGTGTTAGTTAGGCCTGCTGACAGTAGTAGAGTTTAAGGTGTTAGTTAGTGCTGCTGCTAGAAATAGAGTTTAAACTGTTAGTGCTGCTGCTAGAAATAGAGTTTAAACTGTTAGTTAGTGCTGCTGCTAGAAATAGAGTTTAAACTGTTAGTTAGTGCTGCTGCTAGAAATAGAGTTTAAGGTGTTAGTTAGGGCTGCTGACAGTAGTAGTTTAAGGTGTTAGTTAGTGCTGCTGCTAGAAATAGAGTTTAAGCTGTTAGTTAGTGCTGCTGACAGAAATAGAGTTTAAGGTGTTAGTTAGGGCTGCTGACAGTAGTAGGGTTTAAGGTGTTAGTTAGGCCTGCTGACAGAAATAGAGTTTAAGGTGTTAGTTAGGGCTGCTGACAGAAATAGAGTTTAAGGTGTTATTTAGGGCTGCTGACAGTAGTAGAGTTTAAGGTGTTAGTTAGGGCTGCTGACAGAAATAGAGTTTAAGGTGTTAGTTAGGGCTGCTGACAGAAATAGAGTTTAAGGTGTTAGTTAGGGCTGCTGACAGAAATAGAGTTTAAGGTGTTAGTTAGGGCTGCTGACAGTAGTAGGGTTTAAGGTGTTAGTTAGGCCTGCTGACAGTAGTAGAGTTTAAGGTGTTAGTTAGTGCTGCTGCTAGAAATAGAGTTTAAACTGTTAGTGCTGCTGCTAGAAATAGAGTTTAAGGTGTTAGTTAGGCCTGCTGACAGTAGTAGGGTTTAAGGTGTTAGTTAGTGCTGCTGCTAGAAATAGAGTTTAAGGTGTTAGTTAGTGCTGCTGCTAGAAATAGAGTTTAAGCTGTTAGTTAGTGCTGCTGCTAGAAATAGAGTTTAAGGTGTTAGTTAGTGCTGCTGCTAGAAATAGAGTTTAAGCTGTTAGTTAGTGCTGCTGCTAGAAATATAGTTTAAGGTGTTAGTTAGGGCTGATGCTAGAAATAGAGTTTAAGGTGTTAGTTAGGGCTGCTGACAGTAGTAGAGTTTAAGGTGTTAGTTAGTGCTGCTGCTAGAAATAGAGTTTAAGCTGTTAGTTAGTGCTGCTGACAGAAATAGAGTTTAAGGTGTTAGTTAGGGCTGCTGACAGTAGTAGGGTTTAAGGTGTTAGTTAGGGCTGCTGACAGAAATAGAGTTTAAGGTGTTAGTTAGGGCTGATGCTAGAAATAGAGTTTAAGGTGTTAGTTAGGGCTGCTGCTAGAAATAGAGTTTAAGGTGTTAGTTAGGGCTGATGCTAGAAATAGAGTTTAAGGTGTTAGTTAGGGCTGCTGACAGAAATAGAGTTTAAGCTGTTAGTTAGGGCTGCTGACAGAAATAGAGTTTAAGGTGTTAGTTAGGGCTGCTGACAGTAGTAGAGTTTAAGGTGTTAGTTAGTGCTGCTGACAGTAGTAGAGTTTAAGGAGTTAGTTAGGGCTGCTGACAGAAATAGAGTTTAAGGTGTTAGTTAGGGCTGCTGACAGAAATAGAGTTTAAGGTGTTAGTTAGGGCTGCTGACAGTAGTAGGGTTTAAGGTGTTATTTAGGGCTGCTGACAGTAGTAGGGTTTAAGGTGTTAGTTAGGGCTGCTGCTGACAGTAGTTGAGTTTAAGGTGTTAGTTAGGCCTGCTGACAGAAATAGAGTTTAAGGTGTTAGTTAGGGCTGCTGCTAGAAATAGAGTTTAAGGTGTTAGTTAGGGCTGCTGACAGAAATAGAGTTTAAGGTGTTAGTTAGGGCTGCTGACAGAAATAGAGTTTAAGGTGTTAGTTAGGGCTGCTGACAGAAATAGAGTTTAAGGTGTTAGTTAGGGCTGCTGACAGTAGAAGAGTTTAAGGTGTTATTTAGGGCTGCTGCTGCTAGAAATATAGTTTAAGGTGTTAGTTAGGGCTGCTGACAGTAGTAGAGTTTAAGGTGTTAGTTAGTGCTGCTGCTAGAAATAGAGTTTAAGGTGTTAGTTAGGGCTGCTGCTAGAAATAGAGTTTAAGGTGTTAGTTATTGCTGCTGCTAGAAATAGAGTTTAAGGTGTTAGTTAGTGCTGCTGCTAGAAATAGAGTTTAAGGTGTTAGTTAGTGCTGCTGCTAGAAATAGAGTTTAAGGTGTTAGTTAGTGCTGCTGCTAGAAATAGAGTTTAAGGTGTTAGTTAGTGCTGCTGCTAGAAATAGAGTTTAAGGTGTTAGTTAGTGCTGCTGCTAGAAATATAGTTTAAGGTGTTAGTTAGGGCTGCTGACAGAAATAGAGTTTAAGGTGTTAGTTAGGGCTGCTGACAGAAATAGAGTTTAAGGTGTTAGTTAGGGCTGTTGACAGAAATAGAGTTTAAGGTGTTAGTTAGGGCTGCTGACAGTAGTAGAGTTTAAGGTGTTATTTAGGGCTGCTGCTGCTAGAAATATAGTTTAAGGTGTTAGTTAGGGCTGCTGACAGTAGTAGAGTTTAAGGTGTTAGTTAGTGCTGCTGCTAGAAATAGAGTTTAAGGTGTTAGTTAGGGCTGCTGACAGAAATAGAGTTTAAGGTGTTAGTTAGTGCTGCTGCTAGAAATAGAGTTTTAGCTGTTAGTTAGTGCTGCTGACAGAAATATAGTTTAAGGTGTTAGTTAGGGCTGCTGACAGTAGTAGGGTTTAAGGTGTTATTTAGGGCTGCTGACAGTAGTAGGGTTTAAGGTGTTAGTTAGGGCTGCTGACAGTAGTAGGGTTTAAGGTGTTAGTTAGGCCTGCTGACAGAAATAGAGTTTAAGGTGTTAGTTAGGGCTGCTGACAGAAATAGAGTTTAAGGTGTTAGTTAGAACTGCTGACAGAAATAGAGTTTAAGGTGTTAGTTAGGGCTGCTGCTAGGAATAGAGTTTAAGGTGTTAGTTAGGCCTGCTGACAGTAGTAGGGTTTAAGGTGTTAGTTAGGGCTGCTGCTAGAAATAGAGTTTAAGGTGTTAGTTAGGGCTGCTGACAGTAGTAGAGTTTAAGGTGTTAGTTAGGGCTTCTGACAGTAGTAGAGTTTAAGGTGTTAGTTAGTGCTGCTGACAGTAGTAGAGTTTAAGGTGTTAGTTAGTGCTGCTGCTGACAGAAATAGAGTTTAAGGTGTTAGTTAGGGCTGCTGACAGAAATAGAGTTTAAGGTGTTAGTTAGGGCTGCTGACAGTAGTAGGGTTTAAGGTGTTATTTAGGGCTGCTGACAGTAGTAGGGTTTAAGGTGTTAGTTAGGGCTGCTGCTGACAGTAGTTGAGTTTAAGGTGTTAGTTAGGCCTGCTGACAGAAATAGAGTTTAAGGTGTTAGTTAGGGCTGCTGCTAGAAATAGAGTTTAAGGTGTTAGTTAGGGCTGCTGACAGAAATAGAGTTTAAGGTGTTAGTTAGGGCTGCTGACAGAAATAGAGTTTAAGGTGTTAGTTAGGGCTGCTGACAGTAGTAGGGTTTAAGGTGTTAGTTAGGCCTGCTGACAGTAGTAGTTTAAGGTGTTAGTTAGTGCTGCTGACAGTAGTAGGGTTTAAGGTGTTAGTTAGGCCTGCTGACAGAAATAGAGTTTAAGGTGTTAGTTAGGGCTGCTGCTAGGAATATAGTTTAAGGTGTTAGTTAGTGCTGCTGCTGACAGAAATAGAGTTTAAGGTGTTAGTTAGGGCTGCTGACAGAAATAGAGTTTAAGGTGTTAGTTAGGGCTGCTGACAGAAATAGAGTTTAAGGTGTTAGTTAGGGCTGCTGACAGTAGTAGAGTTTAAGGTGTTAGTTAGTGCTGCTGACAGTAGTAGAGTTTAAGGTGTTAGTTAGTGCTGCTGCTGACAGAAATAGAGTTTAAGGTGTTAGTTAGGGCTGCTGACAGAAATAGAGTTTAAGGTGTTAGTTAGGGCTGCTGACAGTAGTAGGGTTTAAGGTGTTATTTAGGGCTGCTGACAGTAGTAGGGTTTAAGGTGTTAGTTAGGGCTGCTGCTGACAGTAGTTGAGTTTAAGGTGTTAGTTAGGCCTGCTGACAGAAATAGAGTTTAAGGTGTTAGTTAGGGCTGCTGCTAGAAATAGAGTTTAAGGTGTTAGTTAGGGCTGCTGACAGAAATAGAGTTTAAGGTGTTAGTTAGGGCTGCTGACAGAAATAGAGTTTAAGGTGTTAGTTAGGGCTGCTGACAGTAGTAGGGTTTAAGGTGTTAGTTAGGCCTGCTGACAGTAGTAGTTTAAGGTGTTAGTTAGTGCTGCTGACAGTAGTAGGGTTTAAGGTGTTAGTTAGGCCTGCTGACAGAAATAGAGTTTAAGGTGTTAGTTAGGGCTGCTGCTAGGAATATAGTTTAAGGTGTTAGTTAGGGCTGCTGCTAGGAATAGGGTTTAAGGTGTTAGTTAGTGCTGCTGACAGAAATAGAGTTTAAGGTGTTAGTTAGGGCTGCTGACAGTAGTAGGGTTTAAGGTGTTATTTAGGGCTGCTGACAGTAGTAGGGTTTAAGGTGTTAGTTAGGGCTGCTGCTGACAGTAGTTGAGTTTAAGGTGTTAGTTAGGCCTGCTGACAGAAATAGAGTTTAAGGTGTTAGTTAGGGCTGCTGCTAGAAATAGAGTTTAAGGTGTTAGTTAGGGCTTCTGACAGTAGTAGGGTTTAAGGTGTTAGTTAGGGCTGCTGACAGAAATAGAGTTTAAGGTGTTAGTTAGGGCTGCTGACAGTAGTAGGGTTTAAGGTGTTAGTTAGGCCTGCTGACAGTAGTAGTTTAAGGTGTTAGTTAGTGCTGCTGACAGTAGTAGGGTTTAAGGTGTTAGTTAGGCCTGCTGACAGAAATAGAGTTTAAGGTGTTAGTTAGGGCTGCTGCTAGGAATATAGTTTAAGGTGTTAGTTAGGGCTGCTGCTAGGAATAGGGTTTAAGGTGTTAGTTAGTGCTGCTGACAGTAGTAGGGTTTAAGGTGTTAGTTAGGGCTGCTGACAGTAGTAGGGTTTAAGGTGTTAGTTAGGGCTGCTGCTAGAAATAGAGTTTAAGGTGTTAGTTAGGGCTGCTGACAGTAGTAGAGTTTAAGGTGTTAGTTAGGGCTGCTGACAGAAATAGAGTTTAAGGTGTTAGTTAGGGCTGCTGACAGAAATAGAGTTTAAGGTGTTAGTTAGGGCTTCTGACAGTAGTAGGGTTTAAGGTGTTAGTTAGGCCTGCTGACAGAAATAGAGTTTAAGGTGTTAGTTAGGGCTGCTGACAGAAATAGAGTTTAAGGTGTTAGTTAGGGCTGCTGACAGTAGAAGAGTTTAAGGTGTTATTTAGGGCTGCTGCTGCTAGAAATATAGTTTAAGGTGTTAGTTAGGGCTGCTGACAGTAGTAGAGTTTAAGGTGTTAGTTAGTGCTGCTGCTAGAAATAGAGTTTAAGGTGTTAGTTAGGGCTGCTGCTAGAAATAGAGTTTAAGGTGTTAGTTATTGCTGCTGCTAGAAATAGAGTTTAAGGTGTTAGTTAGTGCTGCTGCTAGAAATAGAGTTTAAGGTGTTAGTTAGTGCTGCTGCTAGAAATAGAGTTTAAGGTGTTAGTTAGTGCTGCTGCTAGAAATAGAGTTTAAGGTGTTAGTTAGTGCTGCTGCTAGAAATAGAGTTTAAGGTGTTAGTTAGTGCTGCTGCTAGAAATAGAGTTTAAGGTGTTAGTTAGGGCTGCTGACAGAAATAGAGTTTAAGGTGTTAGTTAGGGCTGCTGACAGAAATAGAGTTTAAGGTGTTAGTTAGGGCTGCTGACAGTAGTAGAGTTTAAGGTGTTATTTAGGGCTGCTGCTGCTAGAAATATAGTTTAAGGTGTTAGTTAGGGCTGCTGACAGAAATAGAGTTTAAGGTGTTAGTTAGGGCTGCTGACAGTAGTAGAGTTTAAGGTGTTATTTAGGGCTGCTGCTGCTAGAAATATAGTTTAAGGTGTTAGTTAGGGCTGCTGACAGTAGTAGGGTTTAAGGTGTTATTTAGGGCTGCTGACAGTAGTAGGGTTTAAGGTGTTAGTTAGGGCTGCTGACAGTAGTAGGGTTTAAGGTGTTAGTTAGGCCTGCTGACAGAAATAGAGTTTAAGGTGTTAGTTAGGGCTGCTGACAGAAATAGAGTTTAAGGTGTTAGTTAGAACTGCTGACAGAAATAGAGTTTAAGGTGTTAGTTAGGCCTGCTGACAGTAGTAGGGTTTAAGGTGTTAGTTAGGGCTGCTGCTAGAAATAGAGTTTAAGGTGTTAGTTAGGGCTGCTGACAGTAGTAGAGTTTAAGGTGTTAGTTAGTGCTGCTGACAGTAGTAGAGTTTAAGGTGTTAGTTAGTGCTGCTGCTAGAAATAGAGTTTAAGCTGTTAGTTAGTGCTGCTGACAGAAATAGAGTTTAAGGTGTTAGTTAGGGCTGCTGACAGTAGTAGGGTTTAAGGTGTTAGTTAGGCCTGCTGACAGAAATAGAGTTTAAGGTGTTAGTTAGGGCTGCTGACAGAAATAGAGTTTAAGGTGTTATTTAGGGCTGCTGACAGTAGTAGAGTTTAAGGTGTTAGTTAGGGCTGCTGACAGAAATAGAGTTTAAGGTGTTAGTTAGGGCTGCTGACAGAAATAGAGTTTAAGGTGTTAGTTAGGGCTGCTGACAGAAATAGAGTTTAAGGTGTTAGTTAGGGCTGCTGACAGTAGTAGGGTTTAAGGTGTTAGTTAGGCCTGCTGACAGTAGTAGAGTTTAAGGTGTTAGTTAGTGCTGCTGCTAGAAATAGAGTTTAAACTGTTAGTGCTGCTGCTAGAAATAGAGTTTAAGGTGTTAGTTAGGCCTGCTGACAGTAGTAGGGTTTAAGGTGTTAGTTAGTGCTGCTGCTAGAAATAGAGTTTAAGGTGTTAGTTAGTGCTGCTGCTAGAAATAGAGTTTAAGCTGTTAGTTAGTGCTGCTGCTAGAAATAGAGTTTAAGGTGTTAGTTAGTGCTGCTGCTAGAAATAGAGTTTAAGCTGTTAGTTAGTGCTGCTGCTAGAAATATAGTTTAAGGTGTTAGTTAGGGCTGATGCTAGAAATAGAGTTTAAGGTGTTAGTTAGGGCTGCTGACAGTAGTAGAGTTTAAGGTGTTAGTTAGTGCTGCTGCTAGAAATAGAGTTTAAGCTGTTAGTTAGTGCTGCTGACAGAAATAGAGTTTAAGGTGTTAGTTAGGGCTGCTGACAGTAGTAGGGTTTAAGGTGTTAGTTAGGGCTGCTGACAGAAATAGAGTTTAAGGTGTTAGTTAGGGCTGATGCTAGAAATAGAGTTTAAGGTGTTAGTTAGGGCTGCTGACAGAAATAGAGTTTAAGCTGTTAGTTAGGGCTGCTGACAGAAATAGAGTTTAAGGTGTTAGTTAGGGCTGCTGACAGTAGTAGAGTTTAAGGTGTTAGTTAGTGCTGCTGACAGAAATAGAGTTTAAGGTGTTAGTTAGGGCTGCTGACAGTAGTAGAGTTTAAGGTGTTAGTTAGTGCTGCTGACAGTAGTAGAGTTTAAGGTGTTAGTTAGTGCTGCTGCTAGAAATAGAGTTTAAGCTGTTAGTTAGTGCTGCTGACAGAAATAGAGTTTAAGGTGTTAGTTAGGGCTGCTGACAGTAGTAGGGTTTAAGGTGTTAGTTAGGCCTGCTGACAGAAATAGAGTTTAAGGTGTTAGTTAGGGCTGCTGACAGAAATAGAGTTTAAGGTGTTATTTAGGGCTGCTGACAGTAGTAGAGTTTAAGGTGTTAGTTAGGGCTGCTGACAGAAATAGAGTTTAAGGTGTTAGTTAGGGCTGCTGACAGAAATAGAGTTTAAGGTGTTAGTTAGGGCTGCTGACAGAAATAGAGTTTAAGGTGTTAGTTAGGGCTGCTGACAGTAGTAGGGTTTAAGGTGTTAGTTAGGCCTGCTGACAGTAGTAGAGTTTAAGGTGTTAGTTAGTGCTGCTGCTAGAAATAGAGTTTAAACTGTTAGTGCTGCTGCTAGAAATAGAGTTTAAGGTGTTAGTTAGGCCTGCTGACAGTAGTAGGGTTTAAGGTGTTAGTTAGTGCTGCTGCTAGAAATAGAGTTTAAGGTGTTAGTTAGTGCTGCTGCTAGAAATAGAGTTTAAGCTGTTAGTTAGTGCTGCTGCTAGAAATAGAGTTTAAGGTGTTAGTTAGTGCTGCTGCTAGAAATAGAGTTTAAGCTGTTAGTTAGTGCTGCTGCTAGAAATATAGTTTAAGGTGTTAGTTAGGGCTGATGCTAGAAATAGAGTTTAAGGTGTTAGTTAGGGCTGCTGACAGTAGTAGAGTTTAAGGTGTTAGTTAGTGCTGCTGCTAGAAATAGAGTTTAAGCTGTTAGTTAGTGCTGCTGACAGAAATAGAGTTTAAGGTGTTAGTTAGGGCTGCTGACAGTAGTAGGGTTTAAGGTGTTAGTTAGGGCTGCTGACAGAAATAGAGTTTAAGGTGTTAGTTAGGGCTGATGCTAGAAATAGAGTTTAAGGTGTTAGTTAGGGCTGCTGCTAGAAATAGAGTTTAAGGTGTTAGTTAGGGCTGATGCTAGAAATAGAGTTTAAGGTGTTAGTTAGGGCTGCTGACAGAAATAGAGTTTAAGCTGTTAGTTAGGGCTGCTGACAGAAATAGAGTTTAAGGTGTTAGTTAGGGCTGCTGACAGTAGTAGAGTTTAAGGTGTTAGTTAGTGCTGCTGACAGTAGTAGAGTTTAAGGAGTTAGTTAGGGCTGCTGACAGAAATAGAGTTTAAGGTGTTAGTTAGGGCTGCTGACAGAAATAGAGTTTAAGGTGTTAGTTAGGGCTGCTGACAGTAGTAGGGTTTAAGGTGTTATTTAGGGCTGCTGACAGTAGTAGGGTTTAAGGTGTTAGTTAGGGCTGCTGCTGACAGTAGTTGAGTTTAAGGTGTTAGTTAGGCCTGCTGACAGAAATAGAGTTTAAGGTGTTAGTTAGGGCTGCTGCTAGAAATAGAGTTTAAGTGTTAGTTAGGGCTGCTGACAGAAATAGAGTTTAAGGTGTTAGTTAGGGCTGCTGACAGAAATAGAGTTTAAGGTGTTAGTTAGGGCTGCTGACAGAAATAGAGTTTAAGGTGTTAGTTAGAGCTGCTGACAGTAGAAGAGTTTAAGGTGTTATTTAGGGCTGCTGCTGCTAGAAATAGAGTTTAAGGTGTTAGTTAGTGCTGCTGCTAGAAATAGAGTTTAAGCTGTTAGTTAGTGCTGCTGACAGAAATATAGTTTAAGGTGTTAGTTAGGGCTGCTGACAGTAGTAGGGTTTAAGGTGTTATTTAGGGCTGCTGACAGTAGTAGGGTTTAAGGTGTTAGTTAGGGCTGCTGACAGTAGTAGGGTTTAAGGTGTTAGTTAGGCCTGCTGACAGAAATAGAGTTTAAGGTGTTAGTTAGGGCTGCTGACAGAAATAGAGTTTAAGGTGTTAGTTAGAACTGCTGACAGAAATAGAGTTTAAGGTGTTAGTTAGGGCTGCTGCTAGGAATAGAGTTTAAGGTGTTAGTTAGGCCTGCTGACAGTAGTAGGGTTTAAGGTGTTAGTTAGGGCTGCTGCTAGAAATAGAGTTTAAGGTGTTAGTTAGGGCTGCTGACAGTAGTAGAGTTTAAGGTGTTAGTTAGTGCTGCTGACAGTAGTAGAGTTTAAGGTGTTAGTTAGTGCTGCTGCTAGAAATAGAGTTTAAGCTGTTAGTTAGTGCTGCTGACAGAAATAGAGTTTAAGGTGTTAGTTAGGGCTGCTGACAGTAGTAGGGTTTAAGGTGTTAGTTAGGCCTGCTGACAGAAATAGAGTTTAAGGTGTTAGTTAGGGCTGCTGACAGAAATAGAGTTTAAGGTGTTATTTAGGGCTGCTGACAGTAGTAGAGTTTAAGGTGTTAGTTAGGGCTGCTGACAGAAATAGAGTTTAAGGTGTTAGTTAGGGCTGCTGACAGAAATAGAGTTTAAGGTGTTAGTTAGGGCTGCTGACAGAAATAGAGTTTAAGGTGTTAGTTAGGGCTGCTGACAGTAGTAGGGTTTAAGGTGTTAGTTAGGCCTGCTGACAGTAGTAGAGTTTAAGGTGTTAGTTAGTGCTGCTGCTAGAAATAGAGTTTAAACTGTTAGTGCTGCTGCTAGAAATAGAGTTTAAGGTGTTAGTTAGGCCTGCTGACAGTAGTAGGGTTTAAGGTGTTAGTTAGTGCTGCTGCTAGAAATAGAGTTTAAGGTGTTAGTTAGTGCTGCTGCTAGAAATAGAGTTTAAGCTGTTAGTTAGTGCTGCTGCTAGAAATAGAGTTTAAGGTGTTAGTTAGTGCTGCTGCTAGAAATAGAGTTTAAGCTGTTAGTTAGTGCTGCTGCTAGAAATATAGTTTAAGGTGTTAGTTAGGGCTGATGCTAGAAATAGAGTTTAAGGTGTTAGTTAGGGCTGCTGACAGTAGTAGAGTTTAAGGTGTTAGTTAGTGCTGCTGCTAGAAATAGAGTTTAAGCTGTTAGTTAGTGCTGCTGACAGAAATAGAGTTTAAGGTGTTAGTTAGGGCTGCTGACAGTAGTAGGGTTTAAGGTGTTAGTTAGGGCTGCTGACAGAAATAGAGTTTAAGGTGTTAGTTAGGGCTGATGCTAGAAATAGAGTTTAAGGTGTTAGTTAGGGCTGCTGCTAGAAATAGAGTTTAAGGTGTTAGTTAGGGCTGCTGCTAGAAATAGAGTTTAAGGTGTTAGTTAGGGCTGCTGACAGAAATAGAGTTTAAGGTGTTAGTTAGGGCTGCTGACAGAAATAGAGTTTAAGGTGTTAGTTAGGGCTGCTGACAGAAATAGAGTTTAAGGTGTTAGTTAGAGCTGCTGACAGTAGAAGAGTTTAAGGTGTTATTTAGGGCTGCTGCTGCTAGAAATAGAGTTTAAGGTGTTAGTTAGTGCTGCTGCTAGAAATAGAGTTTAAGCTGTTAGTTAGTGCTGCTGACAGAAATATAGTTTAAGGTGTTAGTTAGGGCTGCTGACAGTAGTAGGGTTTAAGGTGTTATTTAGGGCTGCTGACAGTAGTAGGGTTTAAGGTGTTAGTTAGGGCTGCTGACAGTAGTAGGGTTTAAGGTGTTAGTTAGGCCTGCTGACAGAAATAGAGTTTAAGGTGTTAGTTAGGGCTGCTGACAGAAATAGAGTTTAAGGTGTTAGTTAGAACTGCTGACAGAAATAGAGTTTAAGGTGTTAGTTAGGGCTGCTGCTAGGAATAGAGTTTAAGGTGTTAGTTAGGCCTGCTGACAGTAGTAGGGTTTAAGGTGTTAGTTAGGGCTGCTGCTAGAAATAGAGTTTAAGGTGTTAGTTAGGGCTGCTGACAGTAGTAGAGTTTAAGGTGTTAGTTAGTGCTGCTGACAGTAGTAGAGTTTAAGGTGTTAGTTAGTGCTGCTGCTAGAAATAGAGTTTAAGCTGTTAGTTAGTGCTGCTGACAGAAATAGAGTTTAAGGTGTTAGTTAGGGCTGCTGACAGTAGTAGGGTTTAAGGTGTTAGTTAGGCCTGCTGACAGAAATAGAGTTTAAGGTGTTAGTTAGGGCTGCTGACAGAAATAGAGTTTAAGGTGTTATTTAGGGCTGCTGACAGTAGTAGAGTTTAAGGTGTTAGTTAGGGCTGCTGACAGAAATAGAGTTTAAGGTGTTAGTTAGGGCTGCTGACAGAAATAGAGTTTAAGGTGTTAGTTAGGGCTGCTGACAGAAATAGAGTTTAAGGTGTTAGTTAGGGCTGCTGACAGTAGTAGGGTTTAAGGTGTTAGTTAGGCCTGCTGACAGTAGTAGAGTTTAAGGTGTTAGTTAGTGCTGCTGCTAGAAATAGAGTTTAAACTGTTAGTGCTGCTGCTAGAAATAGAGTTTAAGGTGTTAGTTAGGCCTGCTGACAGTAGTAGGGTTTAAGGTGTTAGTTAGTGCTGCTGCTAGAAATAGAGTTTAAGGTGTTAGTTAGTGCTGCTGCTAGAAATAGAGTTTAAGCTGTTAGTTAGTGCTGCTGCTAGAAATAGAGTTTAAGGTGTTAGTTAGTGCTGCTGCTAGAAATAGAGTTTAAGCTGTTAGTTAGTGCTGCTGCTAGAAATATAGTTTAAGGTGTTAGTTAGGGCTGATGCTAGAAATAGAGTTTAAGGTGTTAGTTAGGGCTGCTGACAGTAGTAGAGTTTAAGGTGTTAGTTAGTGCTGCTGCTAGAAATAGAGTTTAAGCTGTTAGTTAGTGCTGCTGACAGAAATAGAGTTTAAGGTGTTAGTTAGGGCTGCTGACAGTAGTAGGGTTTAAGGTGTTAGTTAGGGCTGCTGACAGAAATAGAGTTTAAGGTGTTAGTTAGGGCTGATGCTAGAAATAGAGTTTAAGGTGTTAGTTAGGGCTGCTGCTAGAAATAGAGTTTAAGGTGTTAGTTAGGGCTGCTGCTAGAAATAGAGTTTAAGGTGTTAGTTAGGGCTGCTGACAGAAATAGAGTTTAAGGTGTTAGTTAGGGCTGCTGACAGAAATAGAGTTTAAGGTGTTAGTTAGGGCTGCTGACAGAAATAGAGTTTAAGGTGTTAGTTAGAGCTGCTGACAGTAGAAGAGTTTAAGGTGTTATTTAGGGCTGCTGCTGCTAGAAATAGAGTTTAAGGTGTTAGTTAGTGCTGCTGCTAGAAATAGAGTTTAAGCTGTTAGTTAGTGCTGCTGACAGAAATATAGTTTAAGGTGTTAGTTAGGGCTGCTGACAGTAGTAGGGTTTAAGGTGTTATTTAGGGCTGCTGACAGTAGTAGGGTTTAAGGTGTTAGTTAGGGCTGCTGACAGTAGTAGGGTTTAAGGTGTTAGTTAGGCCTGCTGACAGAAATAGAGTTTAAGGTGTTAGTTAGGGCTGCTGACAGAAATAGAGTTTAAGGTGTTAGTTAGAACTGCTGACAGAAATAGAGTTTAAGGTGTTAGTTAGGGCTGCTGCTAGGAATAGAGTTTAAGGTGTTAGTTAGGCCTGCTGACAGTAGTAGGGTTTAAGGTGTTAGTTAGGGCTGCTGCTAGAAATAGAGTTTAAGGTGTTAGTTAGGGCTGCTGACAGTAGTAGAGTTTAAGGTGTTAGTTAGTGCTGCTGACAGTAGTAGAGTTTAAGGTGTTAGTTAGTGCTGCTGCTAGAAATAGAGTTTAAGCTGTTAGTTAGTGCTGCTGACAGAAATAGAGTTTAAGGTGTTAGTTAGGGCTGCTGACAGTAGTAGGGTTTAAGGTGTTAGTTAGGCCTGCTGACAGAAATAGAGTTTAAGGTGTTAGTTAGGGCTGCTGACAGAAATAGAGTTTAAGGTGTTATTTAGGGCTGCTGACAGTAGTAGAGTTTAAGGTGTTAGTTAGGGCTGCTGACAGAAATAGAGTTTAAGGTGTTAGTTAGGGCTGCTGACAGAAATAGAGTTTAAGGTGTTAGTTAGGGCTGCTGACAGAAATAGAGTTTAAGGTGTTAGTTAGGGCTGCTGACAGTAGTAGGGTTTAAGGTGTTAGTTAGGCCTGCTGACAGTAGTAGAGTTTAAGGTGTTAGTTAGTGCTGCTGCTAGAAATAGAGTTTAAACTGTTAGTGCTGCTGCTAGAAATAGAGTTTAAGGTGTTAGTTAGGCCTGCTGACAGTAGTAGGGTTTAAGGTGTTAGTTAGTGCTGCTGCTAGAAATAGAGTTTAAGGTGTTAGTTAGTGCTGCTGCTAGAAATAGAGTTTAAGCTGTTAGTTAGTGCTGCTGCTAGAAATAGAGTTTAAGGTGTTAGTTAGTGCTGCTGCTAGAAATAGAGTTTAAGCTGTTAGTTAGTGCTGCTGCTAGAAATATAGTTTAAGGTGTTAGTTAGGGCTGATGCTAGAAATAGAGTTTAAGGTGTTAGTTAGGGCTGCTGACAGTAGTAGAGTTTAAGGTGTTAGTTAGTGCTGCTGCTAGAAATAGAGTTTAAGCTGTTAGTTAGTGCTGCTGACAGAAATAGAGTTTAAGGTGTTAGTTAGGGCTGCTGACAGTAGTAGGGTTTAAGGTGTTAGTTAGGGCTGCTGACAGAAATAGAGTTTAAGGTGTTAGTTAGGGCTGATGCTAGAAATAGAGTTTAAGGTGTTAGTTAGGGCTGCTGCTAGAAATAGAGTTTAAGGTGTTAGTTAGGGCTGATGCTAGAAATAGAGTTTAAGGTGTTAGTTAGGGCTGCTGACAGAAATAGAGTTTAAGCTGTTAGTTAGGGCTGCTGACAGAAATAGAGTTTAAGGTGTTAGTTAGGGCTGCTGACAGTAGTAGAGTTTAAGGTGTTAGTTAGTGCTGCTGACAGTAGTAGAGTTTAAGGAGTTAGTTAGGGCTGCTGACAGAAATAGAGTTTAAGGTGTTAGTTAGGGCTGCTGACAGAAATAGAGTTTAAGGTGTTAGTTAGGGCTGCTGACAGTAGTAGGGTTTAAGGTGTTATTTAGGGCTGCTGACAGTAGTAGGGTTTAAGGTGTTAGTTAGGGCTGCTGCTGACAGTAGTTGAGTTTAAGGTGTTAGTTAGGCCTGCTGACAGAAATAGAGTTTAAGGTGTTAGTTAGGGCTGCTGCTAGAAATAGAGTTTAAGGTGTTAGTTAGGGCTGCTGACAGAAATAGAGTTTAAGGTGTTAGTTAGGGCTGCTGACAGAAATAGAGTTTAAGGTGTTAGTTAGGGCTGCTGACAGTAGAAGAGTTTAAGGTGTTATTTAGGGCTGCTGCTGCTAGAAATATAGTTTAAGGTGTTAGTTAGGGCTGCTGACAGTAGTAGGGTTTAAGGTGTTATTTAGGGCTGCTGACAGTAGTAGGGTTTAAGGTGTTAGTTAGGGCTGCTGCTGACAGTAGTTGAGTTTAAGGTGTTAGTTAGGCCTGCTGACAGAAATAGAGTTTAAGGTGTTAGTTAGGGCTGCTGCTAGAAATAGAGTTTAAGGTGTTAGTTAGGGCTGCTGACAGAAATAGAGTTTAAGGTGTTAGTTAGGGCTGCTGACAGAAATAGAGTTTAAGGTGTTAGTTAGGGCTGCTGACAGAAATAGAGTTTAAGGTGTTAGTTAGGGCTGCTGACAGTAGAAGAGTTTAAGGTGTTATTTAGGGCTGCTGCTGCTAGAAATATAGTTTAAGGTGTTAGTTAGGGCTGCTGACAGTAGTAGAGTTTAAGGTGTTAGTTAGTGCTGCTGCTAGAAATAGAGTTTAAGGTGTTAGTTAGGGCTGCTGCTAGAAATAGAGTTTAAGGTGTTAGTTATTGCTGCTGCTAGAAATAGAGTTTAAGGTGTTAGTTAGTGCTGCTGCTAGAAATAGAGTTTAAGGTGTTAGTTAGTGCTGCTGCTAGAAATAGAGTTTAAGGTGTTAGTTAGTGCTGCTGCTAGAAATAGAGTTTAAGGTGTTAGTTAGTGCTGCTGCTAGAAATAGAGTTTAAGGTGTTAGTTAGTGCTGCTGCTAGAAATAGAGTTTAAGGTGTTAGTTAGGGCTGCTGACAGAAATAGAGTTTAAGGTGTTAGTTAGGGCTGCTGACAGAAATAGAGTTTAAGGTGTTAGTTAGGGCTGCTGACAGAAATAGAGTTTAAGGTGTTAGTTAGGGCTGCTGACAGTAGTAGAGTTTAAGGTGTTATTTAGGGCTGCTGCTGCTAGAAATAGAGTTTAAGGTGTTAGTTAGGGCTGCTGACAGAAATAGAGTTTAAGGTGTTAGTTAGTGCTGCTGCTAGAAATAGAGTTTAAGCTGTTAGTTAGTGCTGCTGACAGAAATATAGTTTAAGGTGTTAGTTAGGGCTGCTGACAGTAGTAGGGTTTAAGGTGTTATTTAGGGCTGCTGACAGTAGTAGGGTTTAAGGTGTTAGTTAGGGCTGCTGACAGTAGTAGGGTTTAAGGTGTTAGTTAGGCCTGCTGACAGAAATAGAGTTTAAGGTGTTAGTTAGGGCTGCTGACAGAAATAGAGTTTAAGGTGTTAGTTAGAACTGCTGACAGAAATAGAGTTTAACGTGTTAGTTAGGGCTGCTGCTAGGAATAGAGTTTAAGGTGTTAGTTAGGCCTGCTGACAGTAGTAGGGTTTAAGGTGTTAGTTAGGGCTGCTGCTAGAAATAGAGTTTAAGGTGTTAGTTAGGGCTGCTGACAGAAATAGAGTTTAAGGTGTTAGTTAGGGCTGCTGACAGTAGTAGAGTTTAAGGTGTTAGTTAGTGCTGCTGACAGTAGTAGAGTTTAAGGTGTTAGTTAGTGCTGCTGCTGACAGAAATAGAGTTTAAGGTGTTAGTTAGGGCTGCTGACAGAAATAGAGTTTAAGGTGTTAGTTAGGGCTGCTGACAGTAGTAGGGTTTAAGGTGTTATTTAGGGCTGCTGACAGTAGTAGGGTTTAAGGTGTTAGTTAGGGCTGCTGCTGACAGTAGTTGAGTTTAAGGTGTTAGTTAGGCCTGCTGACAGAAATAGAGTTTAAGGTGTTAGTTAGGGCTGCTGCTAGAAATAGAGTTTAAGGTGTTAGTTAGGGCTGCTGACAGAAATAGAGTTTAAGGTGTTAGTTAGGGCTGCTGACAGAAATAGAGTTTAAGGTGTTAGTTAGGGCTGCTGACAGTAGTAGGGTTTAAGGTGTTAGTTAGGCCTGCTGACAGTAGTAGTTTAAGGTGTTAGTTAGTGCTGCTGACAGTAGTAGGGTTTAAGGTGTTAGTTAGGCCTGCTGACAGAAATAGAGTTTAAGGTGTTAGTTAGGGCTGCTGCTAGGAATATAGTTTAAGGTGTTAGTTAGGGCTGCTGCTAGGAATAGGGTTTAAGGTGTTAGTTAGTGCTGCTGACAGTAGTAGGGTTTAAGGTGTTAGTTAGGGCTGCTGACAGAAATAGAGTTTAAGGTGTTAGTTAGGGCTGCTGACAGTAGTAGGGTTTAAGGTGTTATTTAGGGCTGCTGACAGTAGTAGGGTTTAAGGTGTTAGTTAGGGCTGCTGCTGACAGTAGTTGAGTTTAAGGTGTTAGTTAGGCCTGCTGACAGAAATAGAGTTTAAGGTGTTAGTTAGGGCTGCTGACAGTAGTAGTTTAAGGTGTTAGTTAGGGCTGCTGACAGTAGTAGGGTTTAAGGTGTTAGTTAGGGCTGATGCTAGAAATAGAGTTTAAGGTGTTAGTTAGGGCTGATGCTAGAAATAGAGTTTAAGGTGTTAGTTAGGGCTGCTGACAGTAGTAGGGTTTAAGGTGTTAGGGCTGATGCTAGAAATAGAGTTTAAGGTGTTAGTTAGGGCTGCTGACAGTAGTAGAGTTTAAGGTGTTAGTTAGGGCTGCTGACAGTAGTAGGGTTTAAGGTGTTAGTTAGGGCTGCTGCTAGAAATAGAGTTTAAGGTGTTAGTTAGGGCTGCTGACAGTAGTAGAGTTTAAGGTGTTAGTTAGGGCTGCTGACAGAAATAGAGTTTAAGGTGTTAGTTAGGGCTGCTGACAGAAATAGAGTTTAAGGTGTCAGTTAGGGCTTCTGACAGTAGTAGGGTTTAAGGTGTTAGTTAGGCCTGCTGACAGAAATAGAGTTTAAGGTGTTAGTTAGGGCTGCTGACAGAAATAGAGTTTAAGGTGTTAGTTAGGGCTGCTGACAGTAGAAGAGTTTAAGGTGTTATTTAGGGCTGCTGCTGCTAGAAATATAGTTTAAGGTGTTAGTTAGGGCTGCTGACAGTAGTAGAGTTTAAGGTGTTAGTTAGTGCTGCTGCTAGAAATAGAGTTTAAGGTGTTAGTTAGGGCTGCTGCTAGAAATAGAGTTTAAGGTGTTAGTTATTGCTGCTGCTAGAAATAGAGTTTAAGGTGTTAGTTAGTGCTGCTGCTAGAAATAGAGTTTAAGGTGTTAGTTAGTGCTGCTGCTAGAAATAGAGTTTAAGGTGTTAGTTAGTGCTGCTGCTAGAAATAGAGTTTAAGGTGTTAGTTAGTGCTGCTGCTAGAAATAGAGTTTAAGATGTTAGTTAGTGCTGCTGCTAGAAATAGAGTTTAAGGTGTTAGTTAGGGCTGCTGACAGAAATAGAGTTTAAGGTGTTAGTTAGGGCTGCTGACAGAAATAGAGTTTAAGGTGTTAGTTAGGGCTGCTGACAGTAGTAGAGTTTAAGGTGTTATTTAGGGCTGCTGCTGCTAGAAATATAGTTTAAGGTGTTAGTTAGGGCTGCTGACAGAAATAGAGTTTAAGGTGTTAGTTAGGGCTGCTGACAGTAGTAGAGTTTAAGGTGTTATTTAGGGCTGCTGCTGCTAGAAATATAGTTTAAGGTGTTAGTTAGGGCTGCTGACAGTAGTAGAGTTTAAGGTGTTAGTTAGTGCTGCTGCTAGAAATAGAGTTTAAGGTGTTAGTTAGGGCTGCTGACAGAAATAGAGTTTAAGGTGTTAGTTAGTGCTGCTGCTAGAAATAGAGTTTAAGCTGTTAGTTAGTGCTGCTGACAGAAATATAGTTTAAGGTGTTAGTTAGGGCTGCTGACAGTAGTAGGGTTTAAGGTGTTATTTAGGGCTGCTGACAGTAGTAGGGTTTAAGGTGTTAGTTAGGGCTGCTGACAGTAGTAGGGTTTAAGGTGTTAGTTAGGGCTGCTGCTAGAAATAGAGTTTAAGGTGTTAGTTAGGGCTGCTGACAGTAGTAGAGTTTAAGGTGTTAGTTAGTGCTGCTGACAGTAGTAGAGTTTAAGGTGTTAGTTAGTGCTGCTGCTGACAGAAATAGAGTTTAAGGTGTTAGTTAGGGCTGCTGACAGAAATAGAGTTTAAGGTGTTAGTTAGGGCTGCTGACAGTAGTAGGGTTTAAGGTGTTATTTAGGGCTGCTGACAGTAGTAGGGTTTAAGGTGTTAGTTAGGGCTGCTGCTGACAGTAGTTGAGTTTAAGGTGTTAGTTAGGCCTGCTGACAGAAATAGAGTTTAAGGTGTTAGTTAGGGCTGCTGCTAGAAATAGAGTTTAAGGTGTTAGTTAGGGCTGCTGACAGAAATAGAGTTTAAGGTGTTAGTTAGGGCTGCTGACAGAAATAGAGTTTAAGGTGTTAGTTAGGGCTGCTGACAGTAGTAGGGTTTAAGGTGTTAGTTAGGCCTGCTGACAGTAGTAGTTTAAGGTGTTAGTTAGTGCTGCTGACAGTAGTAGGGTTTAAGGTGTTAGTTAGGCCTGCTGACAGAAATAGAGTTTAAGGTGTTAGTTAGGGCTGCTGCTAGGAATATAGTTTAAGGTGTTAGTTAGGGCTGCTGCTAGGAATAGGGTTTAAGGTGTTAGTTAGTGCTGCTGACAGTAGTAGGGTTTAAGGTGTTAGTTAGGGCTGCTGACAGAAATAGAGTTTAAGGTGTTAGTTAGGGCTGCTGACAGTAGTAGGGTTTAAGGTGTTATTTAGGGCTGCTGACAGTAGTAGGGTTTAAGGTGTTAGTTAGGGCTGCTGCTGACAGTAGTTGAGTTTAAGGTGTTAGTTAGGCCTGCTGACAGAAATAGAGTTTAAGGTGTTAGTTAGGGCTGCTGACAGTAGTAGTTTAAGGTGTTAGTTAGGGCTGCTGACAGTAGTAGGGTTTAAGGTGTTATTTAGGGCTGCTGACAGTAGTAGGGTTTAAGGTGTTAGTTAGGGCTGATGCTAGAAATAGAGTTTAAGGTGTTAGTTAGGGCTGCTGACAGTAGTAGAGTTTAAGGTGTTAGTTAGGGCTGCTGACAGTAGTAGGGTTTAAGGTGTTAGTTAGGGCTGCTGCTAGAAATAAAGTTTAAGGTGTTAGTTAGGGCTGCTGACAGTAGTAGAGTTTAAGGTGTTAGTTAGGGCTGCTGACAGAAATAGAGTTTAAGGTGTTAGTTAGGGCTGCTGACAGAAATAGAGTTTAAGGTGTTAGTTAGGGCTTCTGACAGTAGTAGGGTTTAAGGTGTTAGTTAGGCCTGCTGACAGAAATAGAGTTTAAGGTGTTAGTTAGGGCTGCTGACAGAAATAGAGTTTAAGGTGTTAGTTAGGGCTGCTGACAGTAGAAGAGTTTAAGGTGTTATTTAGGGCTGCTGCTGCTAGAAATATAGTTTAAGGTGTTAGTTAGGGCTGCTGACAGTAGTAGAGTTTAAGGTGTTAGTTAGTGCTGCTGCTAGAAATAGAGTTTAAGGTGTTAGTTAGGGCTGCTGCTAGAAATAGAGTTTAAGGTGTTAGTTATTGCTGCTGCTAGAAATAGAGTTTAAGGTGTTAGTTAGTGCTGCTGCTAGAAATAGAGTTTAAGGTGTTAGTTAGTGCTGCTGCTAGAAATAGAGTTTAAGGTGTTAGTTAGTGCTGCTGCTAGAAATAGAGTTTAAGGTGTTAGTTAGTGCTGCTGCTAGAAATAGAGTTTAAGGTGTTAGTTAGTGCTGCTGCTATAAATAGAGTTTAAGGTGTTAGTTAGGGCTGCTGACAGAAATAGAGTTTAAGGTGTTAGTTAGGGCTGCTGACAGAAATAGAGTTTAAGGTGTTAGTTAGGGCTGCTGACAGTAGTAGAGTTTAAGGTGTTATTTAGGGCTGCTGCTGCTAGAAATATAGTTTAAGGTGTTAGTTAGGGCTGCTGACAGTAGTAGAGTTTAAGGTGTTAGTTAGTGCTGCTGCTAGAAATAGAGTTTAAGGTGTTAGTTAGGGCTGCTGACAGAAATAGAGTTTAAGGTGTTAGTTAGTGCTGCTGCTAGAAATAGAGTTTAAGCTGTTAGTTAGTGCTGCTGACAGAAATATAGTTTAAGGTGTTAGTTAGGGCTGCTGACAGTAGTAGGGTTTAAGGTGTTATTTAGGGCTGATGACAGTAGTAGGGTTTAAGGTGTTAGTTAGGGCTGCTGACAGTAGTAGGGTTTAAGGTGTTAGTTAGGCCTGCTGACAGAAATAGAGTTTAAGGTGTTAGTTAGGGCTGCTGGCAGAAATAGAGTTTAAGGTGTTAGTTAGAACTGCTGACAGAAATAGAGTTTAAGGTGTTAGTTAGGGTTGCTGCTAGGAATAGAGTTTAAGGTGTTAGTTAGGCCTGCTGACAGAAATAGAGTTTAAGGTGTTAGTTAGGGCTGCTGCTAGAAATAGAGTTTAAGGTGTTAGTTAGGGCTGCTGACAGAAATAGAGTTTAAGGTGTTAGTTAGGGCTGCTGACAGTAGTAGAGTTTAAGGTGTTAGTTAGTGCTGCTGCTGACAGAAATAGAGTTTAAGGTGTTAGTTAGGGCTGCTGACAGAAATAGAGTTTAAGGTGTTAGTTAGGGCTGCTGACAGTAGTAGGGTTTAAGGTGTTATTTAGGGCTGCTGACAGTAGTAGGGTTTAAGGTGTTAGTTAGGGCTGCTGCTGACAGTAGTTGAGTTTAAGGTGTTAGTTAGGCCTGCTGACAGAAATAGAGTTTAAGGTGTTAGTTAGGGCTGCTGCTAGAAATAGAGTTTAAGGTGTTAGTTAGGGCTGCTGACAGAAATAGAGTTTAAGGTGTTAGTTAGGGCTGCTGACAGTAGTAGGGTTTAAGGTGTTAGTTAGGCCTGCTGACAGTAGTAGTTTAAGGTGTTAGTTAGTGCTGCTGACAGTAGTAGGGTTTAAGGTGTTAGTTAGGCCTGCTGACAGAAATAGAGTTTAAGGTGTTAGTTAGGGCTGCTGCTAGGAATATAGTTTAAGGTGTTAGTTAGGGCTGCTGCTAGGAATAGGGTTTAAGGTGTTAGTTAGTGCTGCTGACAGTAGTAGGGTTTAAGGTGTTAGTTAGGGCTGCTGACAGAAATAGAGTTTAAGGTGTTAGTTAGGGCTGCTGACAGTAGTAGGGTTTAAGGTGTTAGTTAGGGCTGCTGACAGTAGTAGGGTTTAAGGTGTTAGTTAGGCCTGCTGACAGAAATAGAGTTTAAGGTGTTAGTTAGGGCTGCTGGCAGAAATAGAGTTTAAGGTGTTAGTTAGAACTGCTGACAGAAATAGAGTTTAAGGTGTTAGTTAGGGTTGCTGCTAGGAATAGAGTTTAAGGTGTTAGTTAGGCCTGCTGACAGTAGTAGGGTTTAAGGTGTTAGTTAGGGCTGCTGCTAGAAATAGAGTTTAAGGTGTTAGTTAGGGCTGCTGACAGAAATAGAGTTTAAGGTGTTAGTTAGGGCTGCTGACAGTAGTAGAGTTTAAGGTGTTAGTTAGTGCTGCTGCTGACAGAAATAGAGTTTAAGGTGTTAGTTAGGGCTGCTGACAGAAATAGAGTTTAAGGTGTTAGTTAGGGCTGCTGACAGTAGTAGGGTTTAAGGTGTTATTTAGGGCTGCTGACAGTAGTAGGGTTTAAGGTGTTAGTTAGGGCTGCTGCTGACAGTAGTTGAGTTTAAGGTGTTAGTTAGGCCTGCTGACAGAAATAGAGTTTAAGGTGTTAGTTAGGGCTGCTGCTAGAAATAGAGTTTAAGGTGTTAGTTAGGGCTGCTGACAGAAATAGAGTTTAAGGTGTTAGTTAGGGCTGCTGACAGAAATAGAGTTTAAGGTGTTAGTTAGGGCTGCTGCTAGAAATAGAGTTTAAGGTGTTAGTTAGGGCTGCTGACAGAAATAGAGTTTAAGGTGTTAGTTAGGGCTGCTGACAGAAATAGAGTTTAAGGTGTTAGTTAGGGCTGCTGACAGTAGTAGGGTTTAAGGTGTTAGTTAGGCCTTCTGACAGTAGTAGTTTAAGGTGTTAGTTAGTGCTGCTGACAGTAGTAGGGTTTAAGGTGTTAGTTAGGCCTGCTGACAGAAATAGAGTTTAAGGTGTTAGTTAGGGCTGCTGCTAGGAATATAGTTTAAGGTGTTAGTTAGGGCTGCTGCTAGGAATAGGGTTTAAGGTGTTAGTTAGTGCTGCTGACAGTAGTAGGGTTTAAGGTGTTAGTTAGGGCTGCTGACAGAAATAGAGTTTAAGGTGTTAGTTAGGGCTGCTGACAGTAGTAGGGTTTAAGGTGTTAGTTAGGGCTGCTGACAGTAGTAGGGTTTAAGGTGTTATTTAGGGCTGCTGACAGTAGTAGGGTTTAAGGTGTTAGTTAGGGCTGCTGCTGACAGTAGTTGAGTTTAAGGTGTTAGTTAGGCCTGCTGACAGAAATAGAGTTTAAGGTGTTAGTTAGGGCTGCTGACAGTAGTAGTTTAAGGTGTTAGTTAGGGCTGCTGACAGTAGTAGGGTTTAAGGTGTTAGTTAGGGCTGATGCTAGAAATAGAGTTTAAGGTGTTAGTTAGGGCTGATGCTAGACATAGAGTTTAAGGTGTTAGTTAGGGCTGCTGACAGTAGTAGAGTTTAAGGTGTTAGTTAGGGCTGCTGACAGTAGTAGGGTTTAAGGTGTTAGTTAGGGCTGCTGCTAGAAATAGAGTTTAAGGTGTTAGTTAGGGCTGCTGACAGTAGTAGAGTTTAAGGTGTTAGTTAGGGCTGCTGACAGTAGTAGGGTTTAAGGTGTTAGTTAGGGCTGCTGCTAGAAATAGAGTTTAAGGTGTTAGTTAGGGCTGCTGACAGTAGTAGAGTTTAAGGTGTTAGTTAGGGCTGCTGACAGTAATAGAGTTTAAGGTGTTAGTTAGGGCTGCTGACAGTAGTAGGGTTTAAGGTGTTAGTTAGGCCTGCTGACAGAAATAGAGTTTAAGGTGTTAGTTAGGGCTGCTGACAGTAATAGAGTTTAAGGTGTTAGTTAGGGCTGCTGACAGTAGTAGGGTTTAAGGTGTTAGTTAGGCCTGCTGACAGAAATAGAGTTTAAGGTGTTAGTTAGGGCTGCTGACAGTAATAGAGTTTAAGGTGTTAGTTATGGCTGCTGACAGTAGTAGGGTTTAAGGTGTTAGTTAGGCCTGCTGACAGAAATAGAATTTAAGGTGTTAGTTAGGGCTGCTGACAGTAATAGAGTTTAAGGTGTTAGTTAGGGCTGCTGACAGTAGAAGGGTTTAAGGTGTTAGTTAGGGCTGCTGGCAGTAATAGAGTTTAAGGTGTTAGTTAGGGCTGCTGACAGTAGTAGGGTTTAAGGTGTTAGTTAGTGCTGCTGCTAGAAATAGAGTTTAAGGTGTTAGTTAGGGCTGATGCTAGAAATAGAGTTTAAGGTGTTAGTTAGGGCTGATGCTAGAAATAGAGTTTAAGGTGTTAGTTAGGGCTGATGCTAGAAATAGAGTTTAAGGTGTTAGTTAGGGCTGATGCTAGAAATAGAGTTTAAGGTGTTAGTTAGGGCTGCTGACAGTAGTAGGGTTTAAGGTGTTAGTTAGGGCTGATGCTAGAAATATAGTTTAAGGTGTTAGTTAGGGCTGATGCTAGAAATAGAGTTTAAGGTGTTAGTTAGGGCTGCTGCTAGAAATATAGTTTAAGGTGTTAGTTAGGGCTGCTGACAGTAGTAGGGTTTAAGGTGTTATTTAGGGCTGCTGACAGTAGTAGGGTTTAAGGTGTTAGTTAGGGCTGCTGCTGACAGTAGTTGAGTTTAAGGTGTTAGTTAGGCCTGCTGACAGAAATAGAGTTTAAGGTGTTAGTTAGGGCTGCTGCTAGAAATAGAGTTTAAGGTGTTAGTTAGGGCTGCTGACAGAAATAGAGTTTAAGGTGTTAGTTAGGGCTGCTGACAGAAATAGAGTTTAAGGTGTTAGTTAGGGCTGCTGACAGAAATAGAGTTTAAGGTGTTAGTTAGGGCTGCTGACAGTAGAAGAGTTTAAGGTGTTATTTAGGCTGCTGCTGCTAGAAATATAGTTTAAGGTGTTAGTTAGGGCTGCTGACAGTAGTAGAGTTTAAGGTGTTAGTTAGTGCTGCTGCTAGAAATAGAGTTTAAGGTGTTAGTTAGGGCTGCTGCTAGAAATAGAGTTTAAGGTGTTAGTTATTGCTGCTGCTAGAAATAGAGTTTAAGGTGTTAGTTAGTGCTGCTGCTAGAAATAGAGTTTAAGGTGTTAGTTAGTGCTGCTGCTAGAAATAGAGTTTAAGGTGTTAGTTAGTGCTGCTGCTAGAAATAGAGTTTAAGGTGTTAGTTAGTGCTGCTGCTAGAAATAGAGTTTAAGGTGTTAGTTAGTGCTGCTGCTAGAAATAGAGTTTAAGGTGTTAGTTAGGGCTGCTGACAGAAATAGAGTTTAAGGTGTTAGTTAGGGCTGCTGACAGAAATAGAGTTTAAGGTGTTAGTTAGGGCTGCTGACAGAAATAGAGTTTAAGGTGTTAGTTAGGGCTGCTGACAGTAGTAGAGTTTAAGGTGTTATTTAGGGCTGCTGCTGCTAGAAATAGAGTTTAAGGTGTTAGTTAGGGCTGCTGACAGAAATAGAGTTTAAGGTGTTAGTTAGTGCTGCTGCTAGAAATAGAGTTTAAGCTGTTAGTTAGTGCTGCTGACAGAAATATAGTTTAAGGTGTTAGTTAGGGCTGCTGACAGTAGTAGGGTTTAAGGTGTTATTTAGGGCTGCTGACAGTAGTAGGGTTTAAGGTGTTAGTTAGGGCTGCTGACAGTAGTAGGGTTTAAGGTGTTAGTTAGGCCTGCTGACAGAAATAGAGTTTAAGGTGTTAGTTAGGGCTGCTGACAGAAATAGAGTTTAAGGTGTTAGTTAGAACTGCTGACAGAAATAGAGTTTAACGTGTTAGTTAGGGCTGCTGCTAGGAATAGAGTTTAAGGTGTTAGTTAGGCCTGCTGACAGTAGTAGGGTTTAAGGTGTTAGTTAGGGCTGCTGCTAGAAATAGAGTTTAAGGTGTTAGTTAGGGCTGCTGACAGAAATAGAGTTTAAGGTGTTAGTTAGGGCTGCTGACAGTAGTAGAGTTTAAGGTGTTAGTTAGTGCTGCTGACAGTAGTAGAGTTTAAGGTGTTAGTTAGTGCTGCTGCTGACAGAAATAGAGTTTAAGGTGTTAGTTAGGGCTGCTGACAGAAATAGAGTTTAAGGTGTTAGTTAGGGCTGCTGACAGTAGTAGGGTTTAAGGTGTTATTTAGGGCTGCTGACAGTAGTAGGGTTTAAGGTGTTAGTTAGGGCTGCTGCTGACAGTAGTTGAGTTTAAGGTGTTAGTTAGGCCTGCTGACAGAAATAGAGTTTAAGGTGTTAGTTAGGGCTGCTGCTAGAAATAGAGTTTAAGGTGTTAGTTAGGGCTGCTGACAGAAATAGAGTTTAAGGTGTTAGTTAGGGCTGCTGACAGAAATAGAGTTTAAGGTGTTAGTTAGGGCTGCTGACAGTAGTAGGGTTTAAGGTGTTAGTTAGGCCTGCTGACAGTAGTAGTTTAAGGTGTTAGTTAGTGCTGCTGACAGTAGTAGGGTTTAAGGTGTTAGTTAGGCCTGCTGACAGAAATAGAGTTTAAGGTGTTAGTTAGGGCTGCTGCTAGGAATATAGTTTAAGGTGTTAGTTAGGGCTGCTGCTAGGAATAGGGTTTAAGGTGTTAGTTAGTGCTGCTGACAGTAGTAGGGTTTAAGGTGTTAGTTAGGGCTGCTGACAGAAATAGAGTTTAAGGTGTTAGTTAGGGCTGCTGACAGTAGTAGGGTTTAAGGTGTTATTTAGGGCTGCTGACAGTAGTAGGGTTTAAGGTGTTAGTTAGGGCTGCTGCTGACAGTAGTTGAGTTTAAGGTGTTAGTTAGGCCTGCTGACAGAAATAGAGTTTAAGGTGTTAGTTAGGGCTGCTGACAGTAGTAGTTTAAGGTGTTAGTTAGGGCTGCTGACAGTAGTAGGGTTTAAGGTGTTAGTTAGGGCTGATGCTAGAAATAGAGTTTAAGGTGTTAGTTAGGGCTGATGCTAGAAATAGAGTTTAAGGTGTTAGTTAGGGCTGCTGACAGTAGTAGGGTTTAAGGTGTTAGGGCTGATGCTAGAAATAGAGTTTAAGGTGTTAGTTAGGGCTGCTGACAGTAGTAGAGTTTAAGGTGTTAGTTAGGGCTGCTGACAGTAGTAGGGTTTAAGGTGTTAGTTAGGGCTGCTGCTAGAAATAGAGTTTAAGGTGTTAGTTAGGGCTGCTGACAGTAGTAGAGTTTAAGGTGTTAGTTAGGGCTGCTGACAGAAATAGAGTTTAAGGTGTTAGTTAGGGCTGCTGACAGAAATAGAGTTTAAGGTGTCAGTTAGGGCTTCTGACAGTAGTAGGGTTTAAGGTGTTAGTTAGGCCTGCTGACAGAAATAGAGTTTAAGGTGTTAGTTAGGGCTGCTGACAGAAATAGAGTTTAAGGTGTTAGTTAGGGCTGCTGACAGTAGAAGAGTTTAAGGTGTTATTTAGGGCTGCTGCTGCTAGAAATATAGTTTAAGGTGTTAGTTAGGGCTGCTGACAGTAGTAGAGTTTAAGGTGTTAGTTAGTGCTGCTGCTAGAAATAGAGTTTAAGGTGTTAGTTAGGGCTGCTGCTAGAAATAGAGTTTAAGGTGTTAGTTATTGCTGCTGCTAGAAATAGAGTTTAAGGTGTTAGTTAGTGCTGCTGCTAGAAATAGAGTTTAAGGTGTTAGTTAGTGCTGCTGCTAGAAATAGAGTTTAAGGTGTTAGTTAGTGCTGCTGCTAGAAATAGAGTTTAAGGTGTTAGTTAGTGCTGCTGCTAGAAATAGAGTTTAAGATGTTAGTTAGTGCTGCTGCTAGAAATAGAGTTTAAGGTGTTAGTTAGGGCTGCTGACAGAAATAGAGTTTAAGGTGTTAGTTAGGGCTGCTGACAGAAATAGAGTTTAAGGTGTTAGTTAGGGCTGCTGACAGTAGTAGAGTTTAAGGTGTTATTTAGGGCTGCTGCTGCTAGAAATATAGTTTAAGGTGTTAGTTAGGGCTGCTGACAGAAATAGAGTTTAAGGTGTTAGTTAGGGCTGCTGACAGTAGTAGAGTTTAAGGTGTTATTTAGGGCTGCTGCTGCTAGAAATATAGTTTAAGGTGTTAGTTAGGGCTGCTGACAGTAGTAGAGTTTAAGGTGTTAGTTAGTGCTGCTGCTAGAAATAGAGTTTAAGGTGTTAGTTAGGGCTGCTGACAGAAATAGAGTTTAAGGTGTTAGTTAGTGCTGCTGCTAGAAATAGAGTTTAAGCTGTTAGTTAGTGCTGCTGACAGAAATATAGTTTAAGGTGTTAGTTAGGGCTGCTGACAGTAGTAGGGTTTAAGGTGTTATTTAGGGCTGCTGACAGTAGTAGGGTTTAAGGTGTTAGTTAGGGCTGCTGACAGTAGTAGGGTTTAAGGTGTTAGTTAGGCCTGCTGACAGAAATAGAGTTTAAGGTGTTAGTTAGGGCTGCTGACAGAAATAGAGTTTAAGGTGTTAGTTAGAACTGCTGACAGAAATAGAGTTTAAGGTGTTAGTTAGGGCTGCTGCTAGGAATAGAGTTTAAGGTGTTAGTTAGGCCTGCTGACAGTAGTAGGGTTTAAGGTGTTAGTTAGGGCTGCTGCTAGAAATAGAGTTTAAGGTGTTAGTTAGGGCTGCTGACAGTAGTAGAGTTTAAGGTGTTAGTTAGTGCTGCTGACAGTAGTAGAGTTTAAGGTGTTAGTTAGTGCTGCTGCTGACAGAAATAGAGTTTAAGGTGTTAGTTAGGGCTGCTGACAGAAATAGAGTTTAAGGTGTTAGTTAGGGCTGCTGACAGTAGTAGGGTTTAAGGTGTTATTTAGGGCTGCTGACAGTAGTAGGGTTTAAGGTGTTAGTTAGGGCTGCTGCTGACAGTAGTTGAGTTTAAGGTGTTAGTTAGGCCTGCTGACAGAAATAGAGTTTAAGGTGTTAGTTAGGGCTGCTGCTAGAAATAGAGTTTAAGGTGTTAGTTAGGGCTGCTGACAGAAATAGAGTTTAAGGTGTTAGTTAGGGCTGCTGACAGAAATAGAGTTTAAGGTGTTAGTTAGGGCTGCTGACAGTAGTAGGGTTTAAGGTGTTAGTTAGGCCTGCTGACAGTAGTAGTTTAAGGTGTTAGTTAGTGCTGCTGACAGTAGTAGGGTTTAAGGTGTTAGTTAGGCCTGCTGACAGAAATAGAGTTTAAGGTGTTAGTTAGGGCTGCTGCTAGGAATATAGTTTAAGGTGTTAGTTAGGGCTGCTGCTAGGAATAGGGTTTAAGGTGTTAGTTAGTGCTGCTGACAGTAGTAGGGTTTAAGGTGTTAGTTAGGGCTGCTGACAGAAATAGAGTTTAAGGTGTTAGTTAGGGCTGCTGACAGTAGTAGGGTTTAAGGTGTTATTTAGGGCTGCTGACAGTAGTAGGGTTTAAGGTGTTAGTTAGGGCTGCTGCTGACAGTAGTTGAGTTTAAGGTGTTAGTTAGGCCTGCTGACAGAAATAGAGTTTAAGGTGTTAGTTAGGGCTGCTGACAGTAGTAGTTTAAGGTGTTAGTTAGGGCTGCTGACAGTAGTAGGGTTTAAGGTGTTATTTAGGGCTGCTGACAGTAGTAGGGTTTAAGGTGTTAGTTAGGGCTGATGCTAGAAATAGAGTTTAAGGTGTTAGTTAGGGCTGCTGACAGTAGTAGAGTTTAAGGTGTTAGTTAGGGCTGCTGACAGTAGTAGGGTTTAAGGTGTTAGTTAGGGCTGCTGCTAGAAATAAAGTTTAAGGTGTTAGTTAGGGCTGCTGACAGTAGTAGAGTTTAAGGTGTTAGTTAGGGCTGCTGACAGAAATAGAGTTTAAGGTGTTAGTTAGGGCTGCTGACAGAAATAGAGTTTAAGGTGTTAGTTAGGGCTTCTGACAGTAGTAGGGTTTAAGGTGTTAGTTAGGCCTGCTGACAGAAATAGAGTTTAAGGTGTTAGTTAGGGCTGCTGACAGAAATAGAGTTTAAGGTGTTAGTTAGGGCTGCTGACAGTAGAAGAGTTTAAGGTGTTATTTAGGGCTGCTGCTGCTAGAAATATAGTTTAAGGTGTTAGTTAGGGCTGCTGACAGTAGTAGAGTTTAAGGTGTTAGTTAGTGCTGCTGCTAGAAATAGAGTTTAAGGTGTTAGTTAGGGCTGCTGCTAGAAATAGAGTTTAAGGTGTTAGTTATTGCTGCTGCTAGAAATAGAGTTTAAGGTGTTAGTTAGTGCTGCTGCTAGAAATAGAGTTTAAGGTGTTAGTTAGTGCTGCTGCTAGAAATAGAGTTTAAGGTGTTAGTTAGTGCTGCTGCTAGAAATAGAGTTTAAGGTGTTAGTTAGTGCTGCTGCTAGAAATAGAGTTTAAGGTGTTAGTTAGTGCTGCTGCTATAAATAGAGTTTAAGGTGTTAGTTAGGGCTGCTGACAGAAATAGAGTTTAAGGTGTTAGTTAGGGCTGCTGACAGAAATAGAGTTTAAGGTGTTAGTTAGGGCTGCTGACAGTAGTAGAGTTTAAGGTGTTATTTAGGGCTGCTGCTGCTAGAAATATAGTTTAAGGTGTTAGTTAGGGCTGCTGACAGTAGTAGAGTTTAAGGTGTTAGTTAGTGCTGCTGCTAGAAATAGAGTTTAAGGTGTTAGTTAGGGCTGCTGACAGAAATAGAGTTTAAGGTGTTAGTTAGTGCTGCTGCTAGAAATAGAGTTTAAGCTGTTAGTTAGTGCTGCTGACAGAAATATAGTTTAAGGTGTTAGTTAGGGCTGCTGACAGTAGTAGGGTTTAAGGTGTTATTTAGGGCTGATGACAGTAGTAGGGTTTAAGGTGTTAGTTAGGGCTGCTGACAGTAGTAGGGTTTAAGGTGTTAGTTAGGCCTGCTGACAGAAATAGAGTTTAAGGTGTTAGTTAGGGCTGCTGGCAGAAATAGAGTTTAAGGTGTTAGTTAGAACTGCTGACAGAAATAGAGTTTAAGGTGTTAGTTAGGGTTGCTGCTAGGAATAGAGTTTAAGGTGTTAGTTAGGCCTGCTGACAGTAGTAGGGTTTAAGGTGTTAGTTAGGGCTGCTGCTAGAAATAGAGTTTAAGGTGTTAGTTAGGGCTGCTGACAGAAATAGAGTTTAAGGTGTTAGTTAGGGCTGCTGACAGTAGTAGAGTTTAAGGTGTTAGTTAGTGCTGCTGCTGACAGAAATAGAGTTTAAGGTGTTAGTTAGGGCTGCTGACAGAAATAGAGTTTAAGGTGTTAGTTAGGGCTGCTGACAGTAGTAGGGTTTAAGGTGTTATTTAGGGCTGCTGACAGTAGTAGGGTTTAAGGTGTTAGTTAGGGCTGCTGCTGACAGTAGTTGAGTTTAAGGTGTTAGTTAGGCCTGCTGACAGAAATAGAGTTTAAGGTGTTAGTTAGGGCTGCTGCTAGAAATAGAGTTTAAGGTGTTAGTTAGGGCTGCTGACAGAAATAGAGTTTAAGGTGTTAGTTAGGGCTGCTGACAGTAGTAGGGTTTAAGGTGTTAGTTAGGCCTGCTGACAGTAGTAGTTTAAGGTGTTAGTTAGTGCTGCTGACAGTAGTAGGGTTTAAGGTGTTAGTTAGGCCTGCTGACAGAAATAGAGTTTAAGGTGTTAGTTAGGGCTGCTGCTAGGAATATAGTTTAAGGTGTTAGTTAGGGCTGCTGCTAGGAATAGGGTTTAAGGTGTTAGTTAGTGCTGCTGACAGTAGTAGGGTTTAAGGTGTTAGTTAGGGCTGCTGACAGAAATAGAGTTTAAGGTGTTAGTTAGGGCTGCTGACAGTAGTAGGGTTTAAGGTGTTAGTTAGGGCTGCTGACAGTAGTAGGGTTTAAGGTGTTAGTTAGGCCTGCTGACAGAAATAGAGTTTAAGGTGTTAGTTAGGGCTGCTGGCAGAAATAGAGTTTAAGGTGTTAGTTAGAACTGCTGACAGAAATAGAGTTTAAGGTGTTAGTTAGGGTTGCTGCTAGGAATAGAGTTTAAGGTGTTAGTTAGGCCTGCTGACAGTAGTAGGGTTTAAGGTGTTAGTTAGGGCTGCTGCTAGAAATAGAGTTTAAGGTGTTAGTTAGGGCTGCTGACAGAAATAGAGTTTAAGGTGTTAGTTAGGGCTGCTGACAGTAGTAGAGTTTAAGGTGTTAGTTAGTGCTGCTGCTGACAGAAATAGAGTTTAAGGTGTTAGTTAGGGCTGCTGACAGAAATAGAGTTTAAGGTGTTAGTTAGGGCTGCTGACAGTAGTAGGGTTTAAGGTGTTATTTAGGGCTGCTGACAGTAGTAGGGTTTAAGGTGTTAGTTAGGGCTGCTGCTGACAGTAGTTGAGTTTAAGGTGTTAGTTAGGCCTGCTGACAGAAATAGAGTTTAAGGTGTTAGTTAGGGCTGCTGCTAGAAATAGAGTTTAAGGTGTTAGTTAGGGCTGCTGACAGAAATAGAGTTTAAGGTGTTAGTTAGGGCTGCTGACAGAAATAGAGTTTAAGGTGTTAGTTAGGGCTGCTGCTAGAAATAGAGTTTAAGGTGTTAGTTAGGGCTGCTGACAGAAATAGAGTTTAAGGTGTTAGTTAGGGCTGCTGACAGAAATAGAGTTTAAGGTGTTAGTTAGGGCTGCTGACAGTAGTAGGGTTTAAGGTGTTAGTTAGGCCTTCTGACAGTAGTAGTTTAAGGTGTTAGTTAGTGCTGCTGACAGTAGTAGGGTTTAAGGTGTTAGTTAGGCCTGCTGACAGAAATAGAGTTTAAGGTGTTAGTTAGGGCTGCTGCTAGGAATATAGTTTAAGGTGTTAGTTAGGGCTGCTGCTAGGAATAGGGTTTAAGGTGTTAGTTAGTGCTGCTGACAGTAGTAGGGTTTAAGGTGTTAGTTAGGGCTGCTGACAGAAATAGAGTTTAAGGTGTTAGTTAGGGCTGCTGACAGTAGTAGGGTTTAAGGTGTTAGTTAGGGCTGCTGACAGTAGTAGGGTTTAAGGTGTTATTTAGGGCTGCTGACAGTAGTAGGGTTTAAGGTGTTAGTTAGGGCTGCTGCTGACAGTAGTTGAGTTTAAGGTGTTAGTTAGGCCTGCTGACAGAAATAGAGTTTAAGGTGTTAGTTAGGGCTGCTGACAGTAGTAGTTTAAGGTGTTAGTTAGGGCTGCTGACAGTAGTAGGGTTTAAGGTGTTAGTTAGGGCTGATGCTAGAAATAGAGTTTAAGGTGTTAGTTAGGGCTGATGCTAGACATAGAGTTTAAGGTGTTAGTTAGGGCTGCTGACAGTAGTAGAGTTTAAGGTGTTAGTTAGGGCTGCTGACAGTAGTAGGGTTTAAGGTGTTAGTTAGGGCTGCTGCTAGAAATAGAGTTTAAGGTGTTAGTTAGGGCTGCTGACAGTAGTAGAGTTTAAGGTGTTAGTTAGGGCTGCTGACAGTAGTAGGGTTTAAGGTGTTAGTTAGGGCTGCTGCTAGAAATAGAGTTTAAGGTGTTAGTTAGGGCTGCTGACAGTAGTAGAGTTTAAGGTGTTAGTTAGGGCTGCTGACAGTAATAGAGTTTAAGGTGTTAGTTAGGGCTGCTGACAGTAGTAGGGTTTAAGGTGTTAGTTAGGCCTGCTGACAGAAATAGAGTTTAAGGTGTTAGTTAGGGCTGCTGACAGTAATAGAGTTTAAGGTGTTAGTTAGGGCTGCTGACAGTAGTAGGGTTTAAGGTGTTAGTTAGGCCTGCTGACAGAAATAGAGTTTAAGGTGTTAGTTAGGGCTGCTGACAGTAATAGAGTTTAAGGTGTTAGTTATGGCTGCTGACAGTAGTAGGGTTTAAGGTGTTAGTTAGGCCTGCTGACAGAAATAGAATTTAAGGTGTTAGTTAGGGCTGCTGACAGTAATAGAGTTTAAGGTGTTAGTTAGGGCTGCTGACAGTAGAAGGGTTTAAGGTGTTAGTTAGGGCTGCTGGCAGTAATAGAGTTTAAGGTGTTAGTTAGGGCTGCTGACAGTAGTAGGGTTTAAGGTGTTAGTTAGTGCTGCTGCTAGAAATAGAGTTTAAGGTGTTAGTTAGGGCTGATGCTAGAAATAGAGTTTAAGGTGTTAGTTAGGGCTGATGCTAGAAATAGAGTTTAAGGTGTTAGTTAGGGCTGATGCTAGAAATAGAGTTTAAGGTGTTAGTTAGGGCTGCTGACAGTAGTAGGGTTTAAGGTGTTAGTTAGGGCTGATGCTAGAAATATAGTTTAAGGTGTTAGTTAGGGCTGATGCTAGAAATAGAGTTTAAGGTGTTAGTTAGGGCTGCTGCTAGAAATATAGTTTAAGGTGTTAGTTAGGGCTGATGCTAGAAATATAGTTTAAGGTGTTAGTTAGGGCTGATGCTAGAAATAGAGTTTAAGGTGTTAGTTAGGGCTGCTGACAGTAGTAGGGTTTAAGGTGTTAGTTAGGGCTGATGCTAGAAATATAGTTTAAGGTGTTAGTTAGGGCTGATGCTAGAAATAGATTTTAAGGTGTTAGTTAGGGCTGCTGCTGACAGTAGTAGGGTTTAAAACCTGTTTGGGCTGATGACAGTAGTAGGGTTTAAAACCTGTTTGGGCTCATGACAGTAGTAGGGTTTAAAACCTGTGTGGGCTGATGACAGTAGTAGGGTTTAAAACCTGTTTGGGCTCATGACAGTAGTAGGGTTTAAAACCTGTTTGGGCTCATGACAGTAGTAGGGTTTAAAACCTGTTTGGGCTCATGACAGTAGTAGGGTTTAAAACCTGTTTGGGCTGATGACAGTAGTAGGGTTTAAAACCTGTTTGGGCTGATGACAGTAGTAGGGTTTAAAACCTGTTTGGGCTGATGACAGTAGTAGGGTTTAAAACCTGTTTGGGCTCATGACAGTAGTAGGGTTTAAAACCTGTTTGGGCTGATGACAGTAGTAGGGTTTAAAACCTGTTTGGGCTCATGACAGTAGTAGGGTTTAAAACCTGTTTGGGCTGATGACAGTAGTAGGGTTTAAAACCTGTTTGGGCTCATGACAGTAGTAGGGTTTAAAACCTGTTTGGGCTCATGACAGTAGTAGGGTTTAAAACCTGTTTGGGCTCATGACAGTAGTAGGGTTTAAAACCTGTTTGGGCTCATGACAGTAGTAGGGTTTAAAACCTGTGTGGGCTGATGACAGTAGTAGGGTTTAAAACCTGTTTGGGCTCATGACAGTAGTAGGGTTTAAAACCTGTGTGGGCTCATGACAGTAGTAGGGTTTAAAACCTGTTTGGGCTCATGACAGTAGTAGGGTTTAAAACCTGTTTGGGCTGATGACAGTAGTAGGGTTTAAAACCTGTTTGGGCTCATGACCGTAGTAGGGTTTAAAACCTGTTTGGGCTCATGACAGTAGTAGGGTTTAAAACCTGTGTGGGCTCATGACAGTAGTAGGGTTTAAAACCTGTTTGGGCTCATGACAGTAGTAGGGTTTAAAACCTGTTTGGGCTGATGACAGTAGTAGGGTTTAAAACCTGTGTGGGCTCATGACAATAGTAGGGTTTAAAACCTGTTTGGGCTCATGACAGTAGTAGGGTTTAAAACCTGTTTGGGCTGATGACAGTAGTAGGGTTTAAAACCTGTTTGGGCTGATGACAGTAGTAGGGTTTAAAACCTGTTTGGGCTCATGACAGTAGTAGGGTTTAAAACCTGTTTGGGCTCATGACAGTAGTAGGGTTTAAAACCTGTTTGGGCTCATGACAGTAGTAGGGTTTAAAACCTGTGTGGGCTGATGACAGTAGTAGGGTTTAAAACCTGTTTGGGCTCATGACAGTAGTAGGGTTTAAAACCTGTGTGGGCTCATGACAGTAGTAGGGTTTAAAACCTGTTTGGGCTCATGACAGTAGTAGGGTTTAAAACCTGTTTGGGCTGATGACAGTAGTAGGGTTTAAAACCTGTTTGGGCTCATGACAGTAGTAGGGTTTAAAACCTGTTTGGGCTCATGACCGTAGTAGGGTTTAAAACCTGTTTGGGCTCATGACAGTAGTAGGGTTTAAAACCTGTGTGGGCTCATGACAGTAGTAGGGTTTAAAACCTGTTTGGGCTCATGACAGTAGTAGGGTTTAAAACCTGTTTGGGCTGATGACAGTAGTAGGGTTTAAAACCTGTGTGGGCTCATGACAATAGTAGGGTTTAAAACCTGTTTGGGCTCATGACAGTAGTAGGGTTTAAAACCTGTTTGGGCTGATGACAGTAGTAGGGTTTAAAACCTGTTTGGGCTGATGACAGTAGTAGGGTTTAAAACCTGTTTGGGCTGATGACAGTAGTAGGGTTTAAAACCTGTGTGGTCTCATGACAGTAGTAGGGTTTAAAACCTGTTTGGGCTCATGACAGTAGTAGGGTTTAAAACCTGTTTGGGCTCATGACAGTAGTAGGGTTTAAAACCTGTTTGGGCTGATGACAGTAGTAGGGTTTAAAACCTGTTTGGGCTGATGACAGTAGTAGGGTTTAAAACCTGTTTGGGCTGATGACAGTAGTAGGGTTTAAAACCTGTTTGGGCTCATGACAGTAGTAGGGTTTAAAACCTGTGTGGGCTGATGACAGTAGTAGGGTTTAAAACCTGTGTGGGCTGATGACAGTAGTAGGGTTTAAAACCTGTGTGGGCTGATGACAGTAGTAGGGTTTAAAACCTGTTTGGGCTCATGACAGTAGTAGGGTTTAAAACCTGTTTGTGCTCATGGCAGTAGTAGGGTTTAAAACCTGTGTGGGCTGATGACAGTAGTAGGGTTTAAAACCTGTTTGGGCTGATGACAGTAGTAGGGTTTAAAACCTGTTTGGGCTGATGACAGTAGTAGGGTTTAAAACCTGTTTGGGCTGATGACAGTAGTAGGGTTTAAAACCTGTTTGGGCTGATGACAGTAGTAGGGTTTAAAACCTGTGTGGGCTCATGACAGTAGTAGGGTTTAAAACCTGTTTGGGCTCATGACAGTAGTAGGGTTTAAAACCTGTTTGGGCTCATGACAGTAGTAGGGTTTAAAACCTGTTTGGGCTGATGACAGTAGTAGGGTTTAAAACCTGTTTGGGCTCATGACAGTAGTAGGGTTTAAAACCTGTTTGGGCTCATGACAGTAGTAGGGTTTAAAACCTGTTTGGGCTCATGACAGTAGTAGGGTTTAAAACCTGTTTGGGCTCATGACAGTAGTAGGGTTTAAAACCTGTGTGGGCTCATGACAGTAGTAGGGTTTAAAACCTGTTTGGGCTCATGACAGTAGTAGGGTTTAAAACCTGTTTGGGCTGATGACAGTAGTAGGGTTTAAAACCTGTTTGGGCTCATGACAGTAGTAGGGTTTAAAACCTGTTTGGGCTCATGACAGTAGTAGGGTTTAAAACCTGTTTGGGCTCATGACAGTAGTAGGGTTTAAAACCTGTTTGGGCTGATGACAGTAGTAGGGTTTAAAACCTGTTTGGGCTGATGACAGTAGTAGGGTTTAAAACCTGTTTGGGCTGATGACAGTAGTAGGGTTTAAAACCTGTGTGGGCTCATGACAGTAGTAGGGTTTAAAACCTGTTTGGGCTCATGACATTAGTAGGGTTTAAAACCTGTTTGGGCTCATGACAGTAGTAGGGTTTAAAACCTGTTTGGGCTGATGACAGTAGTAGGGTTTAAAACCTGTTTGGGCTGATGACAGTAGTAGGGTTTAAAACCTGTGTTTGGGCTCATGACAGTAGTAGGGTTTAAAACCTGTTTGGGCTCATGACAGTAGTAGGGTTTAAAACCTGTTTGGGCTCATGACAGTAGTAGGGTTTAAAACCTGTTTGGGCTGATGACAGTAGTAGGGTTTAAAACCTGTGTGGGCTGATGACAGTAGTAGGGTTTAAAACCTGTGTGGGCTGATGACAGTAGTAGGGTTTAAAACCTGTGTGGGCTGATGACAGTAGTAGGGTTTAAAACCTGTTTGGGCTCATGACAGTAGTAGGGTTTAAAACCTGTTTGGGCTCATGACAGTAGTAGGGTTTAAAACCTGTTTGGGCCCATGACAGTAGTAGGGTTTAAAACCTGTGTGGGCTGATGACAGTAGTAGGGTTTAAAACCTGTTTGGGCTGATGACAGTAGTAGGGTTTAAAACCTGTTTGGGCTCATGACAGTAGTAGGGTTTAAAACCTGTGTGGGCTCATGACAGTAGTAGGGTTTAAAACCTGTTTGGGCTCATGACAGTAGTAGGGTTTAAAACCTGTTTGGGCTGATGACAGTAGTAGGGTTTAAAACCTGTTTGGGCTCATGACAGTAGTAGGGTTTAAAACCTGTTTGGGCTCATGACAGTAGTAGGGTTTAAAACCTGTTTGGGCTCATGACAGTAGTAGGGTTTAAAACCTGTTTGGGCTCATGACAGTAGTAGGGTTTAAAACCTGTTTGGGCTGATGACAGTAGTAGGGTTTAAAACCTGTTTGGGCTGATGACAGTAGTAGGGTTTAAAACCTGTGTGGGCTCATGACAGTAGTAGGGTTTAAAACCTGTTTGGGCTCATGACAGTAGTAGGGTTTAAAACCTGTTTGGGCTCATGACAGTAGTAGGGTTTAAAACCTGTTTGGGCTCATGACAGTAGTAGGGTTTAAAACCTGTTTGGGCTGATGACAGTAGTAGGGTTTAAAACCTGTGTAGGCTCATGACAGTAGTAGGGTTTAAAACCTGTTTGGGCTCATGACAGTAGTAGGGTTTAAAACCTGTTTGGGCTCATGACAGAAGTAGGGTTTAAAACCTGTTTGGGCTGATGACAGTAGTAGGGTTTAAAACCTGTGTGGGCTGATGACAGTAGTAGGGTTTAAAACCTGTGTGGGCTGATGACAGTAGTAGGGTTTAAAACCTGTGTGGGCTGATAACAGTAGTAGGGTTTAAAACCTGTTTGGGCTCATGACAGTAGTAGGGTTTAAAACCTGTTTGGGCTCATGACAGTAGTAGGGTTTAAAACCTGTTTGGGCTCATGACAGTAGTAGGGTTTAAAACCTGTGTGGGCTGATGACAGTAGTAGGGTTTAAAACCTGTTTGGGCTGATGACAGTAGTAGGGTTTAAAACCTGTTTGGGCTCATGACCGTAGTAGGGTTTAAAACCTGTTTGGGCTCATGACAGTAGTAGGGTTTAAAACCTGTTTGGGCTCATGACAGTAGTAGGGTTTAAAACCTGTTTGGGCTTATGACAGTAGTAGGGTTTAAAACCTGTTTGGGCTCATGACAGTAGTAGGGTTTAAAACCTGTTTGGGCTCATGACAGTAGTAGGGTTTAAAACCTGTTTGGGCTGATGACAGTAGTAGGGTTTAAAACCTGTTTGGGCTGATGACAGTAGTAGGGTTTAAAACCTGTTTGGGCTGATGACAGTAGTAGGGTTTAAAACCTGTGTGGGCTCATGACAGTAGTAGGGTTTAAAACCTGTTTGGGCTCATGACAGTAGTAGGGTTTAAAACCTGTTTGGGCTCATGACAGTAGTAGGGTTTAAAACCTGTTTGGGCTCATGACATTAGTAGGGTTTAAAACCTGTTTGGGCTCATGACAGTAGTAGGGTTTAAAACCTGTTTGGGCTCATGACAGTAGTAGGGTTTAAAACCTGTTTGGGCTCATGACAGTAGTAGGGTTTAAAACCTGTTTGGGCTCATGACAGTAGTAGGGTTTAAAACCTGTTTGGGCTCATGACAGTAGTAGGGTTTAAAACCTGTTTGGGCTCATGACAGTAGTAGGGTTTAAAACCTGTTTGGGCTCATGACAGTAGTAGGGTTTAAAACCTGTTTGGGCTCATGACAGTAGTAGGGTTTAAAACCTGTTTGGGCTCATGACAGTAGTAGGGTTTAAAACCTGTTTGGGCTCATGACAGTAGTAGGGTTTAAAACCTGTTTGGGCTCATGACAGTAGTAGGGTTTAAAACCTGTTTGGGCTAGACAGTAGTAGGGTTTAAAACCTGTTTGGGCTCATGACAGTAGTAGGGTTTAAAACCTGTTTGGGCTCATGACAGTAGTAGGGTTTAAAACCTGTTTGGGCTGATGACAGTAGTAGGGTTTAAAACCTGTTTGGGCTGATGACAGTAGTAGGGTTTAAAACCTGTTTGGGCTGATGACAGTAGTAGGGTTTAAAACCTGTTTGGGCTGATGACAGTAGTAGGGTTTAAAACCTGTGTGGGCTCATGACAGTAGTAGGGTTTAAAACCTGTTTGGGCTGATGACAGTAGTAGGGTTTAAAACCTGTTTGGGCTGATGACAGTAGTAGGGTTTAAAACCTGTTTGGGCTGATGACAGTAGTAGGGTTTAAAACCTGTTTGGGCTCATGACAGTAGTAGGGTTTAAAACCTGTTTGGGCTCATGACAGTATTAGGGTTTAAAACCTGTTTGGTCTCATGACAGTAGTAGGGTTTAAAACCTGTTTGGGCTGATGACAGTAGTAGGGTTTAAAACCTGTTTGGGCTGATGACAGTAGTAGGGTTTAAAACCTGTTTGGGCTGATGACAGTAGTAGGGTTTAAAACCTGTTTGGGCTCATGACAGTAGTAGGGTTTAAAACCTGTGTGGGCTGATGACAGTAGTAGGGTTTAAAACCTGTGTGGGCTGATGACAGTAGTAGGGTTTAAAACCTGTTTGGGCTCATGACAGTAGTAGGGTTTAAAACCTGTTTGGGCTGATGACAGTAGTAGGGTTTAAAACCTGTTTGGGCTCATGACAGTAGTAGGGTTTAAAACCTGTTTGGGCTCATGACAGTAGTAGGGTTTAAAACATGTTTGGGCTCATGACAGTAGTAGGGTTTAAAACCTGTTTGGGCTCATGACAGTAGTAGGGTTTAAAACCTGTTTGGGCTCATGACATGTTTGGGCTGATGACAGTAATAGGGTTTAAAACCTGTTAGGGCTGATGACAGTAGTAGGGTTTAAAACCTGTTTGGGCTGATGACAGTAGTAGGGTTTAAAACCTGTGTGGGCTGATGACAGTAGTAGGGTTTAAAACCTGTTTGGGCTGATGACAGTAGTAGGGTTTAAAACCTGTGTGGGCTGATGACAGTAGTAGGGTTTAAAACCTGTTTGGGCTGATGACAGTAGTAGGGTTTATAACCTGTTTGGGCTCATGACAGTAGTAGGGTTTAAAACCTGTTTGGGCTGATGACAGTAGTAGGGTTTAAAACCTGTTAGGGCTCATGACAGTAGTAGGGTTTAAAACCTGTTTGGGCTCATGACAGTAGTAGGGTTTAAAACCTGTGTGGGCTCATGACAGTAGTAGGGTTTAAAACCTGTTTGGGCTCATGACAGTAGTAGGGTTTAAAACCTGTTTGGGCTGATGACAGTAGTAGGGTTTAAAACCTGTTTGGGCTCATGACAGTAGTAGGGTTTAAAACCTGTTTGGGCTCATGACAGTAGTAGGGTTTAAAACCTGTTTGGGCTCATGACAGTAGTAGGGTTTAAAACCTGTTTGGGCTCATGACAGTAGTAGGGTTTAAAACCTGTTTGGGCTGATGACAGTAGTAGGGTTTAAAACCTGTTTGGGCTGATGACAGTAGTAGGGTTTAAAACCTGTGTGGGCTCATGACAGTAGTAGGGTTTAAAACCTGTTTGGGCTCATGACAGTAGTAGGGTTTAAAACCTGTTTGGGCTCATGACAGTAGTAGGGTTTAAAACCTGTTTGGGCTCATGACAGTAGTAGGGTTTAAAACCTGTTTGGGCTGATGACAGTAGTAGGGTTTAAAACCTGTGTGGGCTCATGACAGTAGTAGGGTTTAAAACCTGTTTGGGCTCATGACAGTAGTAGGGTTTAAAACCTGTTTGGGCTCATGACAGTAGTAGGGTTTAAAACCTGTTTGGGCTGATGACAGTAGTAGGGTTTAAAACCTGTGTGGGCTGATGACAGTAGTAGGGTTTAAAACCTGTGTGGGCTGATGACAGTAGTAGGGTTTAAAACCTGTGTGGGCTGATAACAGTAGTAGGGTTTAAAACCTGTTTGGGCTCATGACAGTAGTAGGGTTTAAAACCTGTTTGGGCTCATGACAGTAGTAGGGTTTAAAACCTGTTTGGGCCCATGACAGTAGTAGGGTTTAAAACCTGTGTGGGCTGATGACAGTAGTAGGGTTTAAAACCTGTTTGGGCTGATGACAGTAGTAGGGTTTAAAACCTGTTTGGGCTCATGACCGTAGTAGGGTTTAAAACCTGTTTGGGCTCATGACAGTAGTAGGGTTTAAAACCTGTTTGGGCTCATGACAGTAGTAGGGTTTAAAACCTGTTTGGGCTTATGACAGTAGTAGGGTTTAAAACCTGTTTGGGCTCATGACAGTAGTAGGGTTTAAAACCTGTTTGGGCTCATGACAGTAGTAGGGTTTAAAACCTGTTTGGGCTGATGACAGTAGTAGGGTTTAAAACCTGTTTGGGCTGATGACAGTAGTAGGGTTTAAAACCTGTGTGGGCTCATGACAGTAGTAGGGTTTAAAACCTGTTTGGGCTCATGACAGTAGTAGGGTTTAAAACCTGTTTGGGCTCATGACCGTATTAGGGTTTAAAACCTGTGTGGGCTCATGACAGTAGTAGGGTTTAAAACCTGTTTGGGCTCATGACAGTAGTAGGGTTTAAAACATGTTTGGGCTCATGACAGTAGTAGGGTTTAAAACCTGTTTGGGCTCATGACAGTAGTAGGGTTTAAAACCTGTTTGGGCTGATGACAGTAGTAGGGTTTAAAACCTGTTTGGGCTCATGACAGTAGTAGGGTTTAAAACCTGTTTGGGCTCATGACAGTAGTAGGGTTTAAAACCTGTTTGGGCTCATGACAGTAGTAGGGTTTAAAACCTGTTTGGGCTCATGACAGTAGTAGGGTTTAAAACCTGTTTGGGCTCATGACAGTAGTAGGGTTTAAAACCTGTTTGGGCTCATGACAGTAGTAGGGTTTAAAACCTGTTTGGGCTCATGACAGTAGTAGGGTTTAAAACCTGTTTGGGCTCATGACAGTAGTAGGGTTTAAAACCTGTTTGGGCTCATGACAGTAGTAGGGTTTAAAACCTGTTTGGGCTCATGACAGTAGTAGGGTTTAAAACCTGTTTGGGCTCATGACAGTAGGGTTTAAAACCTGTTTGGGCTCATGACAGTAGTAGGGTTTAAAACCTGTTTGGGCTCATGACAGTAGTAGGGTTTAAAACCTGTTTGGGCTCATGACAGTAGTAGGGTTTAAAACCTGTTTGGGCTCATGACAGTAGTAGGGTTTAAAACCTGTTTGGGCTCATGACAGTAGTAGGGTTTAAAACCTGTTTGGGCTCATGACAGTAGTAGGGTTTAAAACCTGTTTGGGCTCATGACAGTAGTAGGGTTTAAAACCTGTTTGGGCTCATGACAGTAGTAGGGTTTAAAACCTGTTTGGGCTCATGACAGTAGTAGGGTTTAAAACCTGTTTGGGCTCATGACAGTAGTAGGGTTTAAAACCTGTTTGGGCTCATGACAGTAGTAGGGTTTAAAACCTGTTTGGGCTCATGACAGTAGTAGGGTTTAAAACCTGTTTGGGCTCATGACAGTAGTAGGGTTTAAAACCTGTTTGGGCTGATGACAGTAGTAGAGTTTAAAACCTGTTTGGGCTGATGACAGTAGTAGGGTTTAAAACCTGTTTGGGCTGATGACAGTAGTAGGGTTTAAAACCTGTTTGGGCTGATGACAGTAGTAGGGTTTAAAACCTGTGTGGGCTCATGACAGTAGTAGGGTTTAAAACCTGTTTGGGCTGATGACAGTAGTAGGGTTTAAAACCTGTTTGGGCTGATGACAGTAGTAGGGTTTAAAACCTGTTTGGGCTGATGACAGTAGTAGGGTTTAAAACCTGTTTGGGCTCATGACAGTAGTAGGGTTTAAAACCTGTTTGGGCTCATGACAGTATTAGGGTTTAAAACCTGTTTGGTCTCATGACAGTAGTAGGGTTTAAAACCTGTTTGGGCTGATGACAGTAGTAGGGTTTAAAACCTGTTTGGGCTGATGACAGTAGTAGGGTTTAAAACCTGTTTGGGCTGATGACAGTAGTAGGGTTTAAAACCTGTTTGGGCTCATGACAGTAGTAGGGTTTAAAACCTGTGTGGGCTGATGACAGTAGTAGGGTTTAAAACCTGTGTGGGCTGATGACAGTAGTAGGGTTTAAAACCTGTTTGGGCTCATGACAGTAGTAGGGTTTAAAACCTGTTTGGGCTGATGACAGTAGTAGGGTTTAAAACCTGTTTGGGCTCATGACAGTAGTAGGGTTTAAAACCTGTTTGGGCTCATGACAGTAGTAGGGTTTAAAACATGTTTGGGCTCATGACAGTAGTAGGGTTTAAAACCTGTTTGGGCTCATGACAGTAGTAGGGTTTAAAACCTGTTTGGGCTCATGACATGTTTGGGCTGATGACAGTAATAGGGTTTAAAACCTGTTAGGGCTGATGACAGTAGTAGGGTTTAAAACCTGTTTGGGCTGATGACAGTAGTAGGGTTTAAAACCTGTGTGGGCTGATGACAGTAGTAGGGTTTAAAACCTGTTTGGGCTGATGACAGTAGTAGGGTTTAAAACCTGTGTGGGCTGATGACAGTAGTAGGGTTTAAAACCTGTTTGGGCTGATGACAGTAGTAGGGTTTATAACCTGTTTGGGCTCATGACAGTAGTAGGGTTTAAAACCTGTTTGGGCTGATGACAGTAGTAGGGTTTAAAACCTGTTAGGGCTCATGACAGTAGTAGGGTTTAAAACCTGTTTGGGCTGATGACAGTAGTAGGGTTTAAAACCTGTTAGGGCTCATGACAGTAGTAGGGTTTAAAACCTGTTAGGGCTGCTAGCGGGAAACCATCAACATCATCTGGTGAAATTGCAGAGTGCGAAATTCAAAATACAAAAATGCTAATTTTAAACATTCATGACAATACAGGTGTCAAACATAATTTAAAAGCTTTAACTTCTTGTTAATCTAACCGCGTTGTCAGATCTCAAATGGGCTTTACGGCGAAAGCATAACATGAGATTATCTGAGGACAGCTCCCCACATCAAAATACTTTTTCAACCAGCACAGGCGTCACAAAATCACAAATAGTGAATAAATAAATCACTTACCTTTGAAGATGCTCCTCTTTTCGCAATCCCAAGGGTCCCAGAACACAACGAATGGTCGTTTTGTTTGATAATGTCCTTCTTTATATCCAAAAAAAGTCTGTTTAGTTGGCGCCAACGATCTCAGTAATCCACTCGTTCAACATGCATATAAACAAATCCAAAACGTTACCGGTAAAGTTTGTCCAAACAAGTCAAACAATGTTTTTAATTAATCCTAAGGAACTCTAATATCTAAATAAACTATAATATTTAAGACAGAGAATAATATGTTCAATAGGAAGATACATAACGAAGAGCTCGCACCTCATTCACATGCCAACAAGCCATAGGAACTGCAATCTGGGTCCTATCTATTTGTATATCACATAGGCTAGCACATAGCTCGCACCTCAGTCACATGCCAACAAGATAACTTTTCTAATGAGAGAAAAACTACAACTACTTGCTCATTTTTTCAAAAACAAGCCTGAAACATTTTATAAAGACTCCATCTAGTGGAAGCCATAGGAACTGCAATCTGGGTCCTATCTATTTGTATATCACATAGGCTAGCATTGAAATGGCCTGTGACCTAAAAAAAAAAAATCTGGATGGAGTTTTCTATCCAATGCTACCAATTATATGCATTTCCTGGCTTCTGGGCCTGAGTAACAGGCAGTTTATTTTGGGCACGTCAGTCATCCAAAATTCCGAACAATAACCAGTATGCCAAAGAAGTTATGGTGTTAGTTAGGGCTGCTGCTAGAAATAGGGTTTAAGGTGTTAGTTAGGGCTGCTGCTGACAGTAGTAGGGTTTAAGATGTTAGTTAGGGCTGCTGCTAGAAATAGGGTTTAAGGTGTTAGTTAGGGCTGCTGCTGACAGTAGTAGGGTTTAAGATGTTAGTTAGGGCTGCTGCTAGAAATAGGGTTTAAGGAGCTAGTTCAGGGCTGCTACTGTGTGTATAGTTGTGTAGTCTGATTGGCTCGTGCTTCCTATCACACAGAAGTTATATATCAAGCTAAGTGTCTCGTTCGTCGTAAGAATTATCGGACCAAGGTGCAGCGTGATACGGTTTCCACATGTTTATTACCTGATACACAAAAAGATAATAAAGAATGACCGAAACGTGAAGACAATGGAGTGCTCACAGGCAACAACACATAAACAAGATCCCACAAAACACAGTGAGGTAATGGCTGCCTAAATATGATATGATATAATATGATATAATATGAAAAAATAACATACAGCTCTGCAGCTGTAATGAAACAAAAACACACTGAATTATTATGATTTAATTCTTAACATCCCCTCTTTTTTTGCGTTTACCTCCCTTATCTCACCTCATTTGCTCACATAACGTATATAGACTTATTTTTCTACTGTATTATTGACTGTATGTTTGTTTTACTCCATGTGTAACTCTGTGTCGTTGTTTGTGTCGAACTGCTTTGCTTTATCTTGGCCAGGTCGCAGTTGTAAATGAGAACTTGTTCTCAACTTGCCTACCTGGTTAAATAAAGGTGTTCTCAACTTGCCTACCTGGTTAAATAAAGGTGAAATAAATAAAACATGTGACCTAGGGAACAACATCTCTACACATACAACCATATGTAGCTTGATTTTGGTAACAGGTCCAGGAATGGCTTATGAATTGCAATATTAACCTGGAGCTAACTCTGCAGATAGCACTACTAGGTGATCTGAAAAGTCATTGTCAATTATTCAATAATATAAAAATACTTTTAGCAACATAAAAATGGACTCTTTAATTTACAATCTGTAGAAACTATGGGAATAGAATGTTTCAGTACTGTTTGTGAAGCATCACAGTTGAAAAATACAATGCAAGTAGAGATCCAATATGGGTGGAGTTAAGAGATAGATGGCAGGGGTTGAATGGAGATGAAAGGACTGGATGGTGTTCAGAGATAGATGGCAGGGGTTGAATGGAGCTGAGGGGACTGGGTGGTGTTCAGAGATAGATGGCAGGGGTTGAATGGAGCTGAAAGGACTGGATGGTGTTCAGAGATAGATGGCAGGGGTTGAATGGAGCTGAGGGGACTGGGTGGTGTTCAGAGATAGATGGCAGGGGTTGAATGGAGCTGAAAGGACTGGATGGTGTTCAGAGATAGATGGCAGGGGTTGAATGGAGCTGAGGGGACTGGGTGGTGTTCAGAGATAGATGAATGGAGCTACAGTCTATAGCTACAGTGTATAGCTACAGTGTATTGCTACAGTATATAGCTACACTGGATAGCTACAGTCTATACCTACAGTATATACCTGTAGGTATACCTATAGCTACAGTGTATTGCTACAGAATATAGCTACAGTCTATAGCTACAGTCTATAGCTACAGTCTATAGCTACAGTCTATAACAGTGTATAACTGCAGTGTATAGCTACAGTCTATAGCTACAGTCTATAGCTACAGTCTATAACAGTGTATAACTGCAGTGTATAGCTACAGCATATAGCTACAGTATATAGCTACAGTATATAGCTACAGTCTATAGCTACAGTATATAGCTACAGCATATAGCTACAGTGTATATCTACAGTATATAGCTACAGTCTATAACAGTGTATAGCTACAGCATATAGCTACAGTGTATAGCTACAGTGTATAGCTACAGTCTATAGCTACAGTCTATAACAGTGCATAGCTACATTGTTTAGCTACAGTGTATTGCTACAGAATATAGCTAAAGTCTATAACAGTCAATAGCTACAGTCTATAGCTACAGTCTATAACAGTGTATAACTGCAGTGTATAGCTACAGCATATAGCTACAGTATATAGCTACAGTGTATAGCTACAGTCTATAGCTACAGTATATAGCTACAGTCTATAACAGTGTATAGCTACAGCATATAGCTACAGTCTATAGCTACAGTATATAACTGCAGTGTATAGCTACATCGTTTAGCTACAGTGTATTGCTACAGAATATAGCTACAGTCTATAACAGTCTATAGCTACAGTCTATAGCTACAGTCTATAGCTACAGTCTATAGCTACAGTCTATAACAGTGTATAGCTACATAGTTTAGCTACAGTGTATAGCTACAGTATATAGCTACAGTATATAGCTACAGTCTATAGCTACAGTCTATAGCTACAGTCTATAACAGTGTATAGATACAGTGTATAGCTACAGTCTATAGCTCCAGTTTATAACAGTGTATAGCTACAGTACATAGCTACAGTCTATAGCTAAAGTGTATAGCTACATCGTTTAGCTACAGCGTATAGCTACAGTCTATAGCTACAGTCTATAACAGTGTATAACTGCAGTGTATAGTTAGTCTATAACAGTGTATAACTGCAGTCTACAGCTACAGTCTATAACACTCTATAGCTACAGTGTATTGCTACAGAATATAGCTACAGTCTATAACAGTCTATAGCTACAGTCTATAGCTACAGTCTATAACAGTGTATAACTGCAGTGTATAGCTACAGCATATAGCTACAGTATATAGCTACAGTGTATAGCTACAGTCTATAGCTACAGTCTATAGCTACAGTCTATAACAGTGTATAGCTACAGTCTATAGCTACAGTCTATAGCTACAGTCTATAACAGTGTATAGCTACAGTCTATAGCTACAGTCTATAACAGTGTATAGCTACAGTCTATAGCTACAGTCTATAGCTACAGTCTATAACAGTGTATAGCTACAGTCTATAGCTACAGTCTATAACAGTGTATAGCTACAGCATATAGCTACAGTCTATAGCTACAGTATATAGCTACAGTATATAGCTACAGTGTATAGTTACAGTATATAGCTACAGTCTATAACAGTGTATAGCTACAGCATATAGCTACAGTCTATAGCTACAGTCTATAACAGTGTATAGCTACATCGTTTAGCTACAGTGTATTGCTACAGAATATAGCTACAGTCTATAACAGTCTATAGCTACAGTCTATAGCTACAGTCTATAACAGTGTATAACTGCAGTGTATAGCTACAGCATATAGCTACAGTCTATAACAGTGTATAACTGCAGTGTATAGCTACAGCATATAGCTACAGCATATAGCTACAGTATATAGCTACAGTGTATAGCTACAGTCTATAGCTACAGTATATAGCTACAGTGTATAGTTACAGTCTATAGCTACAGTCTATAACAGTGTATAACTGCAGTGTATAGTTAGTCTATAACAGTGTATAACTGCAGTCTACAGCTACAGTCTATAACACTCTATAGCTACAGTGTATTGCTACAGAATATAGCTACAGTCTATAACAGTCTATAGCTACAGTCTATAGCTACAGTCTATAACAGTGTATAACTGCAGTGTATAGCTACAGCATATAGCTACAGTATATAGCTACAGCATATAGCTACAGTCTATAGCTACAGTCTATAACAGTGTATAGCTACAGTCTATAGCTACAGTCTATAGCTACAGTCTATAACAGTGTATAGCTACAGTCTATAGCTACAGTCTATAGCTACAGTCTATAACAGTGTATAGCTACAGTCTATAGCTACAGTCTATAACAGTGTATAGCTACAGTCTATAGCTACAGTATATAGCTACAGTGTATAGTTACAGTCTATAGCTACAGTCTATAACAGTGTATAGCTACAGCATATAGCTACAGTCTATAGCTAGAGTCTATAACAGTGTATAGCTACATCGTTTAGCTACAGTGTATTGCTACAGAATATAGCTACAGTATATAGCTACAGTATATAGCTACAGTATATAGCTACAGTGTATAGCTACAGTCTACAGCTACAGTCTATAACAGTGTATAGCTACAGCATACAGCTACAGTCTATAGCTACAGTCTATAACAGTGTATAGCTACAGTGTATAGCTACAGTATATAGCTACAGTATATAGCTACAGTCTATAGCTACAGTCTATAGCTACAGTCTATAACAGTGTATAGCTACAGTATATAGCTACAGTATATAGCTACAGTATATAGCTACAGTCTATAGCTACAGTCTATAGCTACAGTCTACAGCTACAGTCTATAGCTACAGTCTATAGCTACAGTCTATAACAGTGTATAGATACAGTGTATAGCTACAGTATATAGCTACAGTATATAGCTACAGTGTATAGCTACAGCATATAGCTACAGTCTACAGCTACAGTCTATAACAGTGTATAACGGCAGTGTATAGCTACAGCATATAGCTACAGTGTATAGCTACAGTCTATAGCTACAGTCTATAACAGTGTATAGCTACAGTCTACAGCTACAGTCTATAACAGTGTATAACTGCAGTGTATAGCTACAGCATATAGCTACAGTGTATAGCTACAGTCTACAGCTACAGTCTATAGCTACAGTCTATAGCTACAGTCTATAACAGTGTATAGCTACAGTCTATAGCTACAGTATATAGCTACAGTATATAGCTACAGTGTATAGCTACAGCATATAGCTACAGTCTACAGCTACAGTCTATAACAGTGTATAACTGCAGTGTATAGCTACAGCATATAGCTACAGTGTATAGCTACAGTCTATAGCTACAGTCTATAACAGTGTATAGCTACAGTCTACAGCTACAGTCTATAACAGTGTATAACTGCAGTGTATAGCTACAGCATATAGCTACAGTGTATAGCTACAGTCTACAGCTACAGTCTATAGCTACAGTCTATAGCTACAGTCTATAACAGTGTATAGCTACAGTCTATAGCTACAGTCTATAGCTACAGTCTATAGCTACAGTCTATAACAGTGTATAGCTACAGCATATAGCTACAGTCTATAACAGTGTATAACTGCAGTGTATAGCTACAGCATATAGCTACAGCATATAGCTACAGTATATAGCTACAGTGTATAGCTACAGTCTATAGCTACAGTATATAGCTACAGTGTATAGTTACAGTCTATAGCTACAGTCTATAACAGTGTATAGCTACAGCATATAGCTACAGTCTATAGCTACAGTCTATAACAGTGTATAGCTACATCGTTTAGCTACAGTGTATTGCTACAGAATATAGCTACAGTATATAGCTACAGTATATAGCTACAGTGTATAGCTACAGTCTACAGCTACAGTCTATAACAGTGTATAGCTACAGCATATAGCTACAGTCTATAGCTACAGTCTATAGCTACAGTCTATAGCTACAGTCTATAACAGTGTATAGCTACAGTGTATAGCTACAGTATATAGCTACAGTATATAGCTACAGTCTATAGCTACAGTCTATAGCTACAGTCTATAACAGTGTATAGCTACAGTATATAGCTACAGTACATAGCTACAGTATATAGCTACAGTCTATAGCTACAGTCTATAGCTACAGTCTATAGCTACAGTCTATAACAGTGTATAGATACAGTGTATAGCTACAGTATATAGCTACAGTATATAGCTACAGTGTATAGCTACAGCATATAGCTACAGTCTACAGCTACAGTCTATAACAGTGTATAACTGCAGTGTATAGCTACAGCATATAGCTACAGTGTATAGCTACAGTCTATAGCTACAGTCTATAACAGTGTATAGCTACAGTCTACAGCTACAGTCTATAACAGTGTATAACTGCAGTGTATAGCTACAGCATATAGCTACAGTGTATAGCTACAGTCTACAGCTACAGTCTATAGCTACAGTCTATAGCTACAGTCTATAACAGTGTATAGCTGCAGTGTAAAGCTAAAGTCTATAACAGTGTATAGCTACAGCATATAGCTACAGTCTATAACAGTCTATAGCTACAGTCTACAGCTACAGTCTATAACAGTCTATAGCTACAGTGTATAGCTACAGTGTATAGGTACAGTCTATAACAGTCTATAGCTACAGTCTACAGCTACAGTCTATAACAGTGTATAACTGCAGTGTATAGCTACAGCATATAGCTACAGTCTATAGCTACAGTCTATAACAGTCTACAGCTACAGTCTATAGCTACAGCATATAGCTACAGTGTATCTAGTAGCATCTAGTATCTAGTTCCTGTAGCCCTTTGCTCAATTGGATTGGTTTTGTTTTTCCTCAAGATTCAGCATCTGGCCCTTTTTTTATATTTTTTTACAAGGATCATCGCGGCCAATAAGAAAGTTGATCCCTGATGCTATCAGAGTTCTAAAGATATTAAATTAAATTAGCTGACATCAAAACCTGTAGCTTGTTGACATTCAACCATTCCCAACTCTATGACTTGTTTAGCAGTATTAATGTGAGAAATAAAAACCGTTGTGTTCTGACGACTCTCTGACGGTCCTAAAGGTTTCAGATTCCCTTCTTCTTTAACACACAAAGGGGGTTGAATCCCGTCTATCGGTTTATTCCCTTCTTCTTTAACACACAAAGGGGGTTGAATCCCATCTAACGGTTTATTCCCTTCTTCTTTAACACACAAAGGGGGTTGAATCCCGTCTATCGGTTTATTCCCTTCTTCTTTAACACACAAAGGGGGTTGAATCCCGTCTAACGGTTTATTACGCACTTCAAGCAAGCCTAAACATTTGTTGTCATGTGTTGCCGAGCTGTCATTATAAATAAAATAAAACATTATTCTTAAATTGACTTGCCTGGCGAAATGAAAGGAACATATTTGTACATCGCAGGAGGGCATCTATTTCCTGACAGTTCCAGTTTGTTTTGCTCGTTGTGTTTTTAAAAAATGAACTGGCACATTTTTTTTAGAATTTGTACATTTTATAAAGTCTAGGGGTCTACTGTATTTGTCAATTTGGAGGTTGGGAAGATTTTTTTGTTGAGATATTATCAGTACAAAGGTGACAGTGGGGGTGTTCCCGGCTGCATTCCTTCTCTTCTCTGTGTCTCTGGCTCTCAGGTTGATGTCTATACAGAGGTGGACAGACAGACAGGCCAGCCGGCCTCTCCCAGTGTGGCTGTTTCACATACACAAGATTAAGTAGCTAAACTGACATCCAAGACCAATCGGGCCACCCAGGAGAGGCAGGGCCAGTGGAAGACCTGTCAGAGACCCCCCCCACCCACCCACCCACCCACCCACTCCCCATTAATCTTCAAGCCTCTCCATCCCTGCCAACTCACATCTCCTTCAAACGGGACGGCCAGGCAGAGAGAAGTGAAGTAACTCTCTTTCTCTCTCTGTTTTTCTCCTTTGACAATTCGTCCAACCCATCATTTAACTCTTTGGGGCACAATTCATCATTGCGGCATCGCCCCTTGTGTGCTGAGACCAGAGCTTCAAAGAGCCGCTGGTAAACCCGTTAGAGATAGTGTTCTGTCCCCCAAGATCTGTTTTTGTTGGATTTGTTAATTGGTTCTTCAGGGATTTGGTAGCCTAGTACTCTCTCTGTCGCCTTTGGTCTTAGCCTATTTCAGGTGTTCTAAGTTCATTTATTTATTTTAAGAATAGAAAAAAAATATATATATATGACCCCCCCTCCCAAAAAAAGACAAAATATCAAAAAAAAAAAACTATTATTAAAACAATATGAGAATACAATCTCTAACACTGACTATAGATATATAGACATAACTAGTAACTATAACTAACTATAGATATATAGACATAACTAGTAACTATAACTAACTATAGATATATAGACATAACTAGTAACTATAACTAACTATAGATATATAGACATAACTAGTAACTATAACTAACTGTAGATATATAGACATAACTAGTAACTATAACTAACTATAGATATATAGACATAACTAGTAACTATAACTAACTAGATATACCATTAATTATGTCTTCTTAACAAAAGAAAAATTAAAGTTTACACCTGATTCAACATGTATGAACAAAGAATGAAGGATCATTAAAATAGATGAGACATTTAGAGACAGATCGGGATGGATCTGAGGCCTATACCCTCCATTCC
>NW_025746858.1:72500-83457 GCF_021184085.1 Oncorhynchus gorbuscha
AGGAGAGGAGAGGAGAGGGGAGGGGAGGGGAGGGGATAGGAGAGGAGAGGAGAGGAGAGGAGAGGAGAGGAGAGGAGAGGAGGGGAGAGGAGGGGAGGGGATAGGAGAGGAGAGGAGAGGAGAGGAGGGGAGAGGAGAGGAGAGGAGAGGAGAGGAGAGGAGAGGAGAGGAGAGGAGAGGAGAGGAGAGGAGAGGAGAGGAGGGGAGAGGAGAGGAGAGGAGAGGAGGGGAGGAGAGGAGAGGAGGAGAGGAGAGGAGAGGAGAGGAGGGGAGAGGAGAGGAGAGGAGAGGAGGAGAGGAGAGAGGAGAGGGAGAGGAGAGGAGAGGAGAGGAGAGGAGAGGAGAGGAGAGGAGAGGAGAGGAGAGGAGGGGAGGGGAGGGGAGGGGAGGGGAGAGTAGGGGAGAGGAGAGGAGAGGAGAGGAGAGTCGACCCTTCTCACTTGGCTCCTTTGAAGAGGCCTGGTATTAAGCAACACATCCTTTCTGCTATGTTTTTGGTTTACTCTCTCTTTTTCCCTCTCTCTCAAGCCCCATTTATACCTGGTTCTAACATGTGTCTTTTGTCATGTGATTGTGATCTGAATGTGATTAGATCTTCCTGACCACCTCCGAAGGCAGTCATGAGGCAATGTGACTGAATATCTTACAGATCTGGATGGTCAAAGCATTTAAATCATCATTAAAACATCACTTTATAAAATCATTGACAAGTGGCATCAATGTTTTAAAATAAATAAAGAATGTTATTTTTAAGGAATCTCTCTCTCTCTCACTGTCTCTGTCTCTCTGTCTCTCTCTCTCTCTCTCTCTCTGTCTCTCTCTCCCTCTTTGTATCTGTCTCTTTCTGTCTCTCCCTCTCTCTCTCTCTCTCTCTCTCTCTCTCTCTCAAATTCAAATCGCTTTATTGGCATGAAAAACATTGTGTCAATATTGCCAAAGCAACAATGTACACAATATACATTGTAATAAAATAATGAATAAATATAATAATAATATGTAATGATAATAAACAATAATAAATATAATACATGGGAAAACATGGAAAATGAAACCATAACTAACTGTCATCCTCACCATTACATCAGAACTACAACTACCATCATCAGAACTACAACTTCCATCATCAGAACTACAACTTCCATCATCAGAACTACATCTACCATCAGCAGAACTACAACTACCATCATCAGAACTACAACTACCATCATCAGAACTACATCTACCATCAGCAGAACTACAACTACCATCATCAGAACTACAACTACCATCATCAGAACTACATCTACCATCAGCAGAACTACAACTACCATCATCAGAACTACAACTACCATCATCAGAACTACATCTACCATCAGCAGAACTACAACTACCATCATCAGAACTACAACTACCATCATCAGAACTACAACTACCACCACCATCACTAAACTGCTATCATTACCATCCCCCTACTGCCCATACCACTACTATTTGGAATAATAATCACAACAACAACCATAATAATAATAATAATAATAATAGTAATAACAATACATCTAGTAATAAGTAATTTACTGTTTACTATGAAAATTGAATAATTCAGTGTCCCTCAGGATATGGCAGGCAAATACATATTTGGCTGCCAAGAGAATCTCCTTCGTCCTTCAGTATATTTTAGTTTTTCCTCTGGGTTTAATAATAAGTTACACTGTGGAATTGATGTAGTCATTTCTGTGAATAATGAATCTCTTGGTGAGGAATATTTATCACAGTAAAGTGTATCTCTGTTTCTACCTCCCTTCTCTCTGTGTCTCTGTTTTTCTCACTCTGTCTCTCTACCAGTATTTTTTATTTATTTTACCTTTATTTAACCAGCAAGTCAGTTAAGAACAAATTCATATTTTCAATGACGGCGGGTGGGTTAACTGCCTGTTCAGGGGCCTGTTCAGGGGCAGAACAACACACCTTGTCAGCTAAGGGATTTGAACTTGTAACCTTCCGATTACTAGTCCAACGCCCTAACCACTAGGCTACGCTGCCGCCCCATTGATGCTGCACATATTTCCAATGTATATGCACAGTTGAAGTTGGAAGTTTACATACATTTAGGTTGGAGTCATTAAAACTTGTTTTTCAACCACTCCACAAAATTCTTGTTCACAAACTATTGTTTTGGCAAGTCGGTTAGCACATCTACTTTGTGTCATTTTCCAAAAATTGTTTACAGACAGATTATTTAACTTATAATTCACTGTATCACAATTCTAGTGGGTCAGAAGTTTACATACACTATGTTGACGGTGCCTTTAAACAGCTTGTAAAATTCCAGAAAATTATGTCATGGCTTTAGAAGCTTCTGATAGGTTAATTGACATTATTTGAGTCAATTGGAGGTGTACCTGTGGATGTATATTAAGTCCTATCTTCAAAATCAGTGCCTCTTTGCTTGACATCATGGGAAAATCAAAAGAAATCAGACAAGACCTCAGAAAAAACATTGTAGACCTCCACAAGTCTGGTTCATCCTTGGGAGCAATTTCCAAATGCCTTAAGGTACCACATTCATCTGTGCAAACAATAGTACTCAAGTATTAACACCATAAAGCCGTCATACCGCTCAGGAAGGAGACGTGTTCTGTCTCCTAGAGATGAACATACTTTGGTGAGAAAAGTGCAAATCAATCCCAGAACAACAGCAAAGGACCTTGTGAAGATGCTGGAGGAAAGGGGTACAAATGAATCTATATCCACAGTAAAACGAGTCCTATATCGACATAACCTGAAAGGCTGCTCAGTAAGGAAGAAGCCACTGCTCCAAACCGCCATAAAAATGCCAGACTATGGTTTGCAACTGCATATGGGGACAAAGATCATATTTGTTGGAGAAATGTCTTCTGGTCTGATGAAACAAAAATAGAACCGTTTGGCCTTGATGACCATCGTTATGTTTGGAGGAAAAAGGGGGAAGATTGCAAGCTGAAGAACACCAACCCAACCGTGAAGCACGGGGGTGGCAGCATCATGTTGTGGAGGTGCTTTGCTGCAGGAGGGACTGGTGCACTTCACAAAATAGATGGTATCACGAGGGAGGTAAAGTATGTGGATATATTGAAGCAACATCTCAAGACATATGTCAGGAAGTTAAAGCTTGGTCACAAATGGGTCTTCCAAATGGACAACGACCCCAAGCATAGTTCCAAAGTTGTGGCAAAATGGCTTAAGGACAACAAAGTCAAGGTATTGGAGTGGCCATCACAAAGCCCTTACCTCAATCCCATAGAAATTGTGTTGGCAGAACTGAAAAAGTCTGTGCGAGCAAGGAGGCCTAAAAACCTGACTCAGTTAAACCTGCTCTGTCAGTGGGAATGGGCCAAAATTCACCCAACTTATTGTGGGAAGCTTGTGGAAGTTTACCCAAAACCCACTGGGAATGTGATGAAAGAAATACGAGCTGAAATAAATAATTCTCTCTAATATTATTCTGACATTTCATTAAAATAAAGTGGTTATCCTAACTGACCAAAGACAGGGAATTTTTACAAGGATTAAATGACTGGAATTGTGAAAAACTGAGTTTAAATGTATTTGGCTAAGGCGTATGTAAACCTCCGACTTCAATTATATCTACAGTAACAGAGTTTGGACACACCTACTCATTCAAGGGTTTTTCTCTTTTTTTACTATGCCAAGAGTGTGCAAAGTTGTCATCAAGACAACGGATGGCTACTCTGAAGAGTATATAATCTAAAATATATCTTGATTTGTTTAACTCAACAGTATTTGTGATAAAACTATCGGTAGAGTGTAAAATGCGATGGAAACACATTGACCATTCAATGTTTTATTCGGTAAATGAAAAAGAAAATTGTCATCCCAAACTGATTTTTATAATCCTGGTGGGAAAATGTATAGTCTTTATGCAGATTTTTGTCGTGTGAAAATCTGTCTCCAATTGGCTGGAACCTTAGCTGACGATGATATCATCGAAAAAGGGCCCTTTTCAGTGTAAGAGCTGTTTTACAAGGATCGCTTGAAATGTCAACCTGTTTTGTTGGGATGGAGTTTTGGTGACGTCACCAGGCGATAGATTAGTTAATCACCCAATAAGAAAGAGAGTTCCAAACCTCTCTGCCAATAAGGTCGTATTAATCGCGTCGCTCCTTCATCACTTTTCCATTTCAAATGGGTTTGTAGATGGGTAAATTACTACACTATGGGGGTACCTGGGTCTGGATTGATGATCAGAGCAGAGCTAACATATGGAATTGTTTTAATATGGGTAAATTACTACACTATGGGGGTACCTGGGTCTGGATTGATGATCAGAGCAGAGCTAACATATGGAATTGTTTTAAGATGGGTAAATTACTACACTATGGGGGTACCTGGGTCTGGATTGATGATCAGAGCAGAGCTAACATATGGAATTGTTTTAATATGGGTAAATTACTACACTATGGGGGTACCTGGGTCTGGATTGACGATCACAGCAGAGCTAACATATGGAATTGTTTTAATATGGGTAAATTACTACACTATGGGGGTACCTGGGTCTGGATTGACGATCACAGCAGAGCTAACATATGGAATTTTTTTAAGATGGGTAAATTACTACACTATGGGGGTACCTGGGTCTGGATTGATGATCAGAGCAGAGCTAACATATGGAATTGTTTTAATATGGGTAAATTACTACACTATGGGGGTACCTGGGTCTGGATTGACGATCATAGCAGAGCTAACATATGGAATTTTTTAAAGATGGGTAAATTACTACACTATGGGGGTCCCTGGGTCTGGATTGACGATCAGAGCAGAGCTAACATATGGAATTGTTTTAAGATGGGTAAATTACTACACTATGGGGGTACCTGGGTCTGGATTGACGATCAGAGCAGAGATAACATATGGAATTGTTTTAAGATGGGTAAATTACTACACTATGGGGGTACCTGGGTCTGGATTGACGATCAGAGCAGAGCAAACATATGGAATTGTTTTAAGATTGGTAAATTACTACACTATGGGGGTACCTGGGTCTGGATTGACGATCAGAGCAGAGCTAACATATGGAATTGTTTTAAGATTGCCGTTCCATGGATCATTTAGCTGTTTGATTTTACGACGTCTTTATATTGAAATATTGAATTTGGCCTTTACTAGCAAGGCCCATAGAAACTCATTGAATAACACATTCATAAATGTCAAAAACAACAGTCAAAAAATATATTATAAAGAACAACGTTTTGAAGTGTCTATCCTTTATCTAGGGGTTATAAGAAAGGTGAGGAAATATTTTAGTTATTTCGGACACATATTTAACCTCTTATTTTTGTTAGCACAAAACGACCTCCGTACCTCCATTCATTTGTATGGGTTACCCTCAGACGAGTGACACTTATGAACATCATCGAGTTTGTGAGAGTCTCACCTTTCCATAGAGTGGTCATATTAGTTTTTGTAGAGGCCAAACCGTTCGGACGCCAGAGACTTTTTCATGAGAAGACCGATTTTTGGGATCTCTCATGGTCTTACAAACATCGCTGCAGCTCGGGCCACCTTCCACCGCAGATACGAAGGGCCGACAACGGATGAAACAGATTGAGACGCAGCCCATAAAAAAACACATCTCTACCTTAAACAGACAGATTTTGATGGGGATTTATTTCATAAGTAACCTAAATTGACACAGGTGCAGCAACACATAAATTCCGGTCTTCATTTCAACAATTCGCTGCAAAAGTGATATATATATATATATTTTTTTTTTACAGAGAGTTAAAAAAAATATATGCTTTAATCAGTTTTCAATCACATTGGTTGTGAGGTTGGGGTTCCATTCATCACAAAACGGGACAAATAGCCAATTGAGACGCTGCATGGAGAATTCTGCAAAAATGTACTTGATGTACAACGCAAAACGCCAAACAATGATTTCAGAGACAAATGAGGATTATACCTGCTAAATTTTCAAAATCCTGAAAAAAAGAACTGTTCAATTCTACAACCACCTAAAAGGAAGCAGTGCCCACACCTTCCAAAACAAAGCCCTCACCTACAGAGAGACGAAGCTAGAGAAGAGTCTCCATCAGCCAGCTGGTTCTGGGGCTCTAATAAGAAACACAGACCCCACAGAGCCTCAGGACAGAAACACATTTCGACCCAACCACACTGGAAAGAATCAACCAAAAACAATAACACATTTAAATGCTATCTGGCACTAAACCGAGTGTACACATCGGCAGACTGACCATTGTGACTGAAACTAAATTAAATAGCTAAATGTACTCTGGTCTTGGCATGTGCGCTCTCTCGCCAACAGCTTGCAGATACAGTGAGTCTAGTCTACATGAGATTTTTATGGACAAGAGTAAGAAGATTTTTGTCAAAGAGCAGTCAAGCATCGATCACCAGAATCACATCCTCAATATTTATTGGAAAGGAGCATGAAGATCGCCGTGCATTTACACCACCCTGCAAAGTTCATCATAACATCACATCAATGCGTGACTCCAAGATTACTTCAATTTGATGGTTATTATATAAAAATCTGTCCATGAAGTCGTTTTCCAACGCCATTTCTTGCATAATTCATTTTAGAAAAGGATCCCACCATGTTCGACGAACAAATGATCTGTCTTGCATTTATGACATTTGTTTCCATCACAGCTGCAGTGATTTGTTTTTTAAATGGTGGAAGGAAACATTGATAGTTTCTCAATATTATTCCAACCTTCTGGTGTTGAAATATGACCTACTTTCTCCCTTACAATGGATAAGACCTAGCCAGTGCTAGACAGGGAAACCCCTGGTAAACCTCTGGTAAACCCCTGGTAAACCTCTGGAAACCTCTGGTAAACCCCTGGTAAACCTCTGGTAAACCCATAGTAAACCCCTGGTAAACATTTTGTAAACCCCTGGTAAACCCCTATTAAACCCCTGGTAAACCTCTTGTAAACCCCTAGTAAACCTCTGGTAAACCTCTTGTAAACCCCTAGTAAACCCCTGGTAAACCTCTGGTAAACCCCTGGTAAACCACTGGAAACCTCTGGTAAACCCCTAGTAAACCCATGGTAAACCCCTGGTAAACATATGGTAAACCTCTGGAAACCTCTGGTAAACCTCTGGTAAACCCCTGGTAAACCTCTTGTAAACCTCTTGTAAATCCCTGGTAAACCTCTTGTAAACCCCTAGTAAACCTCTGGTAAACCCCTGGTAAACCCCTGGTAAACCTCTGGTAAACCCCTGGTAAACCTCTAGTAAACCCCTGGTAAACCCCTAGTAAACCCCTAGTAAACCTCTGGTAAACCCCTGGTAAACCCCTGGTAAACCCCTAGTAAACCCCTGGTAAACCTCTGGTAAACCCCTGGTAAACCTCTAGTAAACCCCTGGTAAACCCCTGGTAAACCTCTGGAAACCTCTGGTAAACCCCTGGTAAACCTCTGGTAAACCCCTAGTAAACCCCTGGTAAACCTCTTGTAAACCCCTGGTAAACCCCTATTAAACCCCTGGTAAACCTCTTGTAGTAAACCCCTAGTAAACCTCTGGTAAACCTCTTGTAAACCCCTAGTAAACACCTAGTAAACCCCTGGGAAACCTCTGGAAACCTCTGGTAAACCCCTGGTAAACCACTGGAAACCTCTGGTAAACCCCTAGTAAACCCCTGGCAAACATCTTGTAAACCCCTAGTAAACCCCTGGAAAACCCCTGGGAACCCCCTAGTAAACCCCTGGTAAACCCCTAGTAAACCCCTGGTAAACCTCTGGTAAACCTCTGGAAACCTCTGGTAAACCCCTGGTAAACCTCTGGTAAAACCCCTGGTAAACCCCTGGTAAACCTCTGGAAACCTCTGGTAAACCCCTGGTAAACCCCTGGTAAACCTCTAGTAAACCCCTAGTAAACCCCTGGTAAACCTCTTGTAAACCCCTGGTAAACCCCTATTAAACCCCTGGTAAACCTCTTGTAAACCCCTAGTAAACCTCTGGTAAACCTCTTGTAAACCCCTAGTAAACCCCTAGTAAACCCCTGGTAAACCTCTGGAAACCTCTGGTAAACCCCTGGTAAACCACTGGAAACCTCTGGTAAACCCCTAGTAAACCCCTGGCAAACATCTTGTAAAACCCCTGGTAAACCCCTAGTAAACCCCTGGAAAACCCCTGGGAACCCCCTAGCAAACCCCTGGTAAAACCTCTTGTAAACCCCTGGTAAACCCCTGGTAAACCTCTAGTAAACCCCTGGTAAACCCCTAGTAAACCCCTGGTAAACCCCTAGTAAACCCCTGGTAAACCTCTGGTAAACCTCTGGAAACCTCTGGTAAACCCCTGGTAAACCTCTGGAAACATCAGGTAAACCCCTGGTAAACCTCTGGTAAACCCCTAGTAAACCCCTGGTAAACCTCTTGTAAACCCCTGGTAAACCCCTATTAAACCCCTGGTAAACCTCTTGTAAACCCCTAGTAAACCTCTGGTAAACCTCTTGTAAACCCCTAGTAAACCCCTAGTAAACCCCTGGTAAACCTCTGGAAACCTCTGGTAAACCCCTGGTAAACCACTGGAAACCTCTGGTAAACCCCTAGTAAACCCCTGGCAAACATCTTGTAAAGCCCTGGTAAACCCCTAGTAAACCCCTGGAAAACCCCTGGGAACCCCCTAGTAAACCCCTGGGAAACCTCTTGTAAACCCCTGGTAAACCCCTGGTAAACCTCTAGTAAACCCCTGGTAAACCTCTAGTAAACCCCTAGTAAACCCCTGGTAAACCTCTTGTAAACCCCTGGTAAACCCCTATTAAACCCCTGGTAAACCTCTTGTAAACCCCTAGTAAACCTCTGGTAAACCTCTTGTAAACCCCTAGTAAACCCCTAGTAAACCCCTGGTAAACCTCTGGAAACCTCTGGTAAACCCCTGGTAAACCACTGGAAACCTCTGGTAAACCCCTAGTAAACCCCTGGCAAACATCTTGTAAACCCCTGGTAAACCCCTAGTAAACCCCTGGAAAACCCCTGGGAACCCCCTAGCAAACCCCTGGTAAAACCTCTTGTAAACCCCTGGTAAACCTCTAGTAAACCCCTGGTAAACCCCTAGTAAACCCCTAGTAAACCTCTGGTAAACCCCTGGTAAACCCCTGGTAAACCTCTAGTAAACCCCTGGTAAACCCCCTAGTAAACCCCTGGTAAACCTCTGGTAAACCTCTGGAAACCTCTGGTAAACCCCTGGTAAACCTCTGGTAAACCCCTGGTAAACCCCTGGTAAACCTCTGGAAACATCAGGTAAACCCCTGGTAAACCCCTAGTAAACCCCTGGTAAACCTCTTGTAAACCCCTGGTAAACCCCTATTAAACCCCTGGTAAACCTCTTGTAAACCCCTAGTAAACCTCTGGTAAACCTCTTGTAAACCCCTAGTAAACCCCTAGTAAACCCCTGGTAAACCTCTGGAAACCTCTGGTAAACCCCTGGTAAACCACTGGAAACCTCTGGTGAACCCCTAGTAAACCCCTGGCAAACATCTTGTAAAGCCCTGGTAAACCCCTAGTAAACCCCTGGAAAACCCCTGGGAACCCCCTAGTAAACCCCTGGTAAACCTCTTGTAAACCCCTGGTAAACCCCTGGTAAACCTCTAGTAAACCCCTGGTAAACCTCTAGTAAACCCCTGGTAAACCCCTAGTAAACCCCTGGTAAACCACTAGTAAACCTCTGATAAAACCCTGGTAAACCCCTGGTAAACCTCTGGTAAACCCCTGGTAAACCCCTAGTAAACCCCTGGTAAACCCCTAGTAAACCCCTGGTAAACCCCTGGTAAACCTCTAGTAAACCCCTGGTAAACCTCTAGTAAACCCCTGGTAAACCCCTAGTAAACCCCTGGTAAACCTCTAGTAAACCCCTGGTAAACCTCTTGTAAACCCCTGGTAAACCCCTGGTAAACCTCTAGTAAACCCCTGGTAAACCTCTAGTAAACCCCTGGTAAACCCCTAGTAAACCCCTGGTAAACCACTAGTAAACCTCTGATAAAACCCTGGTAAACCCCTGGTAAACCTCTGGTAAACCCCTGGTAAACCCCTAGTAAACCCCTGGTAAACCCCTAGTAAACCCCTGGTAAACCCCTGGTAAACCTCTAGTAAACCCCTGGTAAACCTCTAGTAAACCCCTGGTAAACCCCTGGTACACCTCTAGTAAACCCCTGGTAAACCTCTAGTAAACCCCTGGTAAACCTCTAGTAAACCCCTGGTAAACCCCTAGTAAACCCCTAGTAAACCCCTGGTAAACCTCTAGTAAACCCCTGGTAAACCTCTAGTAAACCCCTGGTAAACCCCTAGTAAACCCATAGTAAACCTCTAGTAAACCCCTGGTAAACCCCTGGTAAACCTCTAGTAAACCCCTGGTAAACCTCTGGTAAACCCCTGGTAAACCCCTAGCAAACCTCTATTAAACCCCTGGTAAACCTCTTGTAAACCCCTGGTAAAACCCCTATTAAACCCCTGGTAAACCTCTTGTAAACCCCTAGTAAACCTCTGGTAAACCTCTTGTAAACCCCTAGTAAACCCCTAGTAAACCCCTGGTAAACCTCTGGAAACCTCTGGTAAACCCCTGGTAAACCACTGGAAACCTCTGGTAAACCCCTAGTAAACCCCTGGCAAACATCTTGTAAACCCCTGGTAAACCCCTAGTAAACCCCTGAAAACCCCTGGGAACCCCCTAGTAAACCCCTGGTAAACCTCTTGTAAACCCCTGGTAAACCCCTGGTAAACTTAGTGAACCCCTGCAAACCCCTGGTAAACCTCTAGTAAACCCCTGGTAAACCTCTAGTAAACCCCTGGTAAACCCCTAGTAAACCCCTGGTAAACCACTAGTAAACCTCTGATAAAACCCTGGTAAACCCCTGGTAAACCTCTGGTAAACCCCTGGTAAACCTCTTGTAAACCCCTAGTAAACCTCTGGTAAACCTCTTGTAAACCCCTAGTAAACCCCTGGTAAACCTCTGGTAA
>NW_025746859.1:0-47500 GCF_021184085.1 Oncorhynchus gorbuscha
CCTATGTGTTCACAACGTCTTTGCCCTCCGGCAATATCTGCATTCATTCTTGGCATTCTCCGGAGCTGTACACTGGACTGCGTGTTGGGTGGACTGACGACCTTCTGCTCGTAATATCGCGGCGTCGGTTTAGAAAATCGGTAAGGCTGATTTTGATCGTTGCCCAACGTTGGCAATCGTCACGCAAGCCTGCCCGAACAAACAATCCCCTGCTGAACGAATAAATTTTATTTAATTCTATGTGCAAACCTGAGCATGAAATTCACAAATTAACGTGATATATTATTCTCAGTTCTGTCCGTCATTGCTACGGTCACCTAAACTCGCATCTTATCTGCATCAGTACGTATGTACTGAAAGGCAATGACCGGTGCGTCGCTGTGCTCGCCCGATCACGCATCTTCGCGCGCCGCCTTCCGCAGGTGCAAGCAGGTGCGGCTTTTATGAAATAACGATTGGCTTTTAACCGCCATTATTGGTATGACGGTGGTCATACCTGACTATTCAAAAATGCTTTTGCTGATAACCTGTATGGTATGTCATGCGCACTTTATGGTATACTGCGTGAACTGATAACGCGGCTGATACTTTCGAAAATATTGATATTGCTTTGAATATTAGTAACCTTATCCCCATTAATATGTGTTAAGTAATGGTATGCCTCGTTTTATTTTTGCCTTTATTTTACTAGACGAAGTCGTTTAAATTGCTTATTTTCAATGACGGCAGTGGAGTTACCTGTTCGAGGCAAAGGCTGTGCTCGAGGATGACTTACTGACCTTTCATTCGTTACGTCCCATTACATTACGACTGAAGTCGACGAGCAGCTTTCTTATCAGAGCATTTAAACAGTCTCTGAGACGATCACCAGTGCATCTAAAGCAGGAGGGGAGTGAAAGGAACTCTTATCTGGCTCTAGGCCATTCCTGCAAAGGTGAGTTTCAGTGTCTCCAGTGTTGACTCCGCTGTCTGGCGTGTAATTTCCACCGATGAAGTTGAAGCAACGAGTATTTTGACACAGGCTGAGCGAGGCACTCCTCGGTGGTAAAAACGAAGCAGAGCAGAAGATGAGATGGTGCAGTGCCCTTCAGCGCCGTTCCCCCTCACAGCTCCGTAGGCAGCACCATGTTCTTGTAACGAGATGCGAAGCTGAAGCCCGTGAGGCTGGAGGCAGTGACGTGAGAAGGCAGGTGCCGGGCAGCTCTGTTTACATCTGGGCGAAGAAGGGACTGAGCGAAGTGCAATGTTTTCAGTCGAATGTTAATGAACTGCAGAATGAACCATACAAATCTTGATTTTGAAGTATTGTCCCGGGTTACGCCGGGTTTCTTGTAGCTCTGGAAGAGAGGGCAATGAGAGGGTAATCAGCCGTGATAACGGAAGGAGAAAGAGAGCGGCTCCATCTTGCTGAAAATTCCTTTGGTGGTGATCGTCATCCACTGATGTGCCGAATTTCAAATACGATCGCCACCTATCATCAGAAGGAGGGTAATTGTGTGTCATCTCGTAAGAGAAACCCGTGTGAAGATATGACGAAACCCCGATGCTGGCAGGCGGAAGGGGCAGAGGCCTGGTAGTGGTGAGTGGAGGCAATTCTCGCCACGCCGGGAAGCGACGCGGTTTTAATCAGCGTGAACCGCAACTCAGGTAGATCTAGAGGATGAGCAGAGGAGAGAGTTGGCAGCGTGCAGGCTTTTCAACTCAACCACTGACTCCCAGGCCTTTTCAGCAGACAGGCGTTATTTGTGGAGCTGTTATACAATGCTAAGTGGCTCTGGTGTGTGGGTAAACATGATCCCCAAACTGAGCTTAAAAATAGAACGTCGCTGGTTGATGTCGTCTGCCTGTTCTGCCTGAACTATACAGACTCGGGCTGTGTGCTCGGCAATTGATAAATGTGTTAGAGTAATTTTTGCTAGTCGAATTTATGTTAATCTGCTATCTGAATGTACGAGGAACTCAGCTACATTTTGGAGTGAGGAACGTGTCTTTCTCCCCAGAAATTCATTTAGCTTCTGCCTATTACTGACAGTATATGATATGCATTTATCGCAATTTTATCTTGGTGAGCTATATATTGAATGCATTCAAGCAAATGGCGAAAATGTGTGATATGGGAATGAGGAAAAATCTGTTGAGCTGTTACTGAAATAGTCAGGAGTTTACTTTCGAAGAAATTCACTGATAAGTCACTAACATGCTGCTAACAGGTGAACAAGCGAGGCATGTCGACGGAATATTTGTGATGCCATGCAAACCGGTAGCCCGCATGTTTATTTGGCCATTGTTATCGGGAAGTATTCCAGCGAAAATCTGCATACTGCATAAGAAACGGGAGCCGCAGTGATATCGACAGTGTAACACCTTTCAAGACGCTGTTTAATGAATCGCGGTAATCTTCTGGCTTCGTTAACGTCGTGATTTCCTTACCGCAACAACAGCTGAATTGATGCGATATCGCACCATTTGTTGATCATTCTGTTTTGCTGAAGCGAGATTATCGGGAGATAGCCCTGGGGTGCTACGGCCGTTTGCTGGTTTCGGGCTGCTCTTGGCGATGTCTTCAGGCCATCTGATACGGGTGCAAATCTGGGCCTGCAGATTCAAGGTGTTCCTCGGTGTTCGGTACAGATCTATTCCCTTGTATTGATGACATAAGAAAACACTGTTGGCTATGGCAATAATCTCTATGCAGATGACACAGTTTTAAATTCACAATAACCTCTCACGCTCCTTGAGCTTCAGCATGACTTTGTTAATTCAGCTATATACAACGAAGCAAACTCATGCTGTTCTCTAGGTCGCAAAATGTTGACCGAAGAGAACCTGCATATTGCATAGGTGAGGCCTAATTTGACTTGTTCTCAATATACGTGACGTATTTGCCATCAATTTCGTCTGATCTTTTCATCTGAGAATAAACATGTGAAGCGATGTCTTCAAACTAATGGCGTGTATTTTTGTATCTGTGAGTACATCATATGAAATATTCTGATAACAGGTTGGGGGAAAAGTATGTGAGAGACGACTTCTTCAAAGAAACTAGTGGAAATCGGCTAACTAGTCAATCAATGGACAATTTGAAGATGGTAGAGCAACGCTTATATTTCTTTGCTGACGAAGTCGGTGAACAAATTCAGGCACGTAATGACCTGGCAGTGGCAGAGGCTGTTGCTGGCGCTCAGGTTGCGACCTTTCGATTGCCAGTCGATAACCGCTGAACTGCTGCTGCTCCAAACTCTGAGTTTGAGGTTTTTAAATCTGCAAGTATGTGAACCATGCCTCAAACAAAATAGATCTCAAGAAGACCTAGTAAGAATGGGTGCAGAGAATTACATAAGTATCTCTAAAAAGCGCTGATGATCCACGGTAAGAACAAATTGTCTTATAAAATGGATCAGAGTTCATTTACTGTTGCTTCTCTCCCTGGTAGATCTGCAAATGACTGCTGCTTGCAACAAGCTCTTCAATGGTAAATTTTAACCAGTCAGAGAAGTCGGTCAAGCTTCTTATTTACAACTAGAAAAGATGGGTTAACTGCTGTTCGAAGACAGGCTAACAGACACATTGCTGCCGAGGATGTAAGAACTAAAATCGGCGGCAGAGATGGCCAACAGAAGAAAGTGCCTATGAGACCAGTCGAAATCTGACCTCAACCGAGATTTAAATGCTGTGGCGTGACCGGAAACGGTCTGCCGGTTTGTCCCAGAATATTGCTGTGAAACGATAATGAAGGAATGGTCAAATCTCGCGATAATGATAGATGCGATCGTAACCACGAAAAACATTTGGTTGGTGTGGGAAAGTCGCTCCAGTCATTAAATCAGGTTCACGCTTCCACCCTGCAACACACTATTCAGGCGTGCTGCCTGTCCATTTTTATCACATGTTAGAGACTCTTTGTATTGGAATGGTTTCTGTCGATATGAAGTCTATTTTATTGTTTACAAGCAATGCAGCTTTCCTCCATATGTTACTTCATGTAAGTTAAGATCATGATTGCAAACCGTTCTTGTTAGACTGGTCCCTTGAAATCTGAATTTGGGAAAATCTGTGTTTGCTAATTTGAGTTCACTACCGGTTGGAATGAGTCTCTCAATTTAACATTATATTTTGTATTAATTGGTTTGTGGTTTCAATTATTGTAATGTATACAGTCTCTTGTAAAGTGACTGGCAATCTCAATGTGGCTCATTTAAATAAAGCACGTGTCATTCTTGGTCATCATTCTCATGGGCTGCTGTTGCGGCCCAATTCATTCTTTAGCCCAAATGATGACAAAGATCAGGGAGCCAACCTTACGAAAATGAACACAGTGACTGTTACATTGCAATGCACAATCTTTAGTTGCTGCATTGTATTTGTATGCACATTGATAACATGAGATATAAAAAACAACGCTGTGTGAAAATATAGTATGCTGTGTGTGCGCCCAGGCATGGTAAGCGCTATGGCCCCCATACTTTATGCTTCCTTAACATATTTATGCTTCCCATGCTTCACTATAGCCATAAGCTGCGCTTTCTGCTATGGCCCCGTAAAGCACTTCTGCTATCTTCCCCATAAGCATAGCTCACTGCTGTAACCCCATCAAGCAGCCTTTGCTATGGCCCCATAAGCGTAGCGCCATATGGCCTATGGCACATCAGCCGCCTTATATTTATATAGCACCACTGCTATAACAGCGTAGCTGCATATATTATAAGCGATAACTCCTATATAGCCTATAAAGCGTGGCTGCTGCTATGGCCTATGGCATGCTTCCTGCTATATTTATATGCGTATAAACCTATGGGCGTGGCACCTTACTCAACCATATGCTTTGTGCTTACCGCAGGTATGGCTGGAAGGCCAGGCGTGAACCCCACCGCCACATGTTGGCAATCTTCTAAACTACGGTGGGACAAGCTGTCTGGCCTCTGTGCTGATCTAAATCTTGGTGACAGTTTGAGGTAAACTGATATCGAAGAGCTTGTTACAATTACAGTTAAACAAGTATGGGATTAATCAAAAATGTGTGACTCATCCCACCTGCACTTTATTTGAGGAAATGACTCATGGCATAAATATTAGAGGTGAGCAAATGAATGGCATCAGGCATATGAGCTTTTCGGAAACCATCCGTTGATCTGCGGTTTGATACCATTCCGCTGATATGTTCCAGTCATTCCTACCGAGCCTGTTCCAGCGGATAGTGCCGCCCTGTGTGTTGTATCCATTATGTATTGACTGAACTCGCTGTGGAATGAATGTGGAGGCACAGTTTACAGTTGAGGCGAGCTAACTGCGTTGTTATGGTGTCTGAACTAAAACTGAATGCGACTTCAAATCTCATAGTGCTATGGCGTGTGTACATGCAGGCCGAAGGAGGACGCGACGGTTGTGTGCTCAGAGCCGGGTAACTGAATCTGGATAGTAAGAGGAAAAGCAACGAAACGTCTGGGCTTGCGGGACAAACCGGTGGGCGCAGTATGAGATGGGGGTCTAATCAGGGAAAGAGATCGGTAAATGAAGAACAAATGATGATTAGAGAATAGAGGCAGCTGAAGAGTGGAAGCAGGCAGTGAGAAGAGAGTGAGGAGGAGTGGGGCAAACAGACCAGCAGGCTGGCATGGGCAAGACATGACAATGTGTGTGACAGTGCCCCCACTCACCCGGCGCCTCACCAGCACTCAGAGAACTCCTGGCGACAGCGGGAATCATCGATGGCGAGCGGTGCGTCCCAGGCGGGCCCTCTCCTCTGCGTAACCCCTCCCAATCCACTAATTGTGACCGGCCCCGGTACGTATTTAATATTGCCTTATGGCTAAATGAAACGGAAGAAGCGAAAACGGCGTGAAGAAAGAACTAACACAGGTATGGCACAGATGAATGTGAAGCGCTGGTCGCCACAGCGGTAATTGGCGACCTGAAGAAAGTACCCGAGCGAACAATGAGCTGGCGAGTCAACTTGCGAGAAGCTGTCGTAAGAAGATTTGCGGTGGAAAGCCGCTACGGCGCGGCAATGCCTTGGATATGTAATCCTGGTTTATTGGCGACCTCGTCTGTATACCGCGCTGACAATGCGACCTCGCCCTCCTCCGAATGCGCTGGATGGTTTTGCTGAGCGGAAGCGCTGAATTTCGACAGCTGGGATGAACGGGGGCGTAACCGAACTACTCGAAAGCGGTTCTTCGGTAGCGCGAAGTATTCCGGGAATGTTCGCGCAGGGTTCCTGAAGCTGCGTGAACCAATCGTCTGATTGGCTCTAACGACGTTAGACAGGGATGGCCAGACGGGCACAGGCAGAACTCCTCCAAACTGTGACGATGGGAGCCTCTGTCTGGCGTGGGAGGCGTAATTCTGGGCCATTCTCAACTGTATTTGTGCCGTGTAGCGAGGAAGAGGGATAATGTGCCGCCTTAGAAGAAACTATCGGCAAATCCCCAGTCCCACCGGGCAGGCACCGGGCCGGTAATGTCTGGGCAATGTGAGACCAATGATAGAGAAAGGCGATCTCGAGGCGTGGAGTGCCCGACTTAGCTCTGCGGCAATCATTTGGTACAACCCTTAACGGCGGCGTCGCGGCTCCTGATCGACCGCAAAAAGCAGCGTGAGCAAACGCAGATGCCTCACGGGATGTTTCACCAGCACTGGCAGGTGACCCGCTGAAGAACGGCCAGGCGGTGGGGCGCTGGAGGCGAGGAGGTGCAGGACAGCGGCGGCGGCACCTGTGGCGTCGGTGTCCTGGCTCATTACAGACTGTGAACCCGACAGCTGCCCAGAATCCCCTGAATCATCCTGGCGGCAAACAGGATGGGCATCGAAGCGCGGTATTCTTACTGCAATCTGGAAGCCGAGCGGCAGCTAACGGCGGCGAGCGTGCGTTTGACATGATGTACTGGGACTGGTCTGTCCCAACATTTAGAAACGATGGCCCCCTCAACCACTGTAAGCCATTAAGCCTGGGAGTAGCGGCAGTGCGGTACCCATCACTGGTGCTCAGCAAAGTGAAAATGGCGCAGTGGGCCTGGCAGGCGCGTATTGCCTGCCTCTGAGCGTCAACCTCGACAGTGGTAATACAGTGACGTCGGGGCGTCGCTCAGAAAGATCAAAAGCTTCACAGGCAGGCATTCGTTAGCTGCATCTTGACTTAGAAAGTAAGCCGTGAAGTAACGGCGAGAATGCAGTAGCGCGGCGGCGCAAGAAGCGCCTGCAGCTGTTTGCGTGACGCTGGGCGCGGGCCAATCACTGACGGCGGACGCTGCGGAGAATCAGCGGCATAGCAGGCAAGCTGGCAGGAGGTATGGCTTCTCATTTGCGGCTCGAGACAATTCTCAAAGCACAAACTGCGTCACGACGTCAGGCTGTGGAGAAAAATCGGGATATCGTCAGATGAACAAACGAAATGTTCGCATGTCTCTCGGGGCATCGTTAATAATGCTCAGCCAGCGGCGATGGCAGCGGCGAAACCCACTCCATGCGGCGTGATGCGAACATAGTCCTCGATCGCGCAGAATATTAGCGTGCGAAAGGTCCAACAGTAAGCTTTCCCCCTGCGAATCTCGAGCGCAGGCAGAAGGCGGACTCTTTGATTCTTAACGTATGTCATTCAGCCCGATAATCCGCGCGAGAGTAACAACAAAGAACGCTGTAGAAGAAGGCGCATTGCCCGGCGTTCAGTGAAATCTCGAGGCGAACCATTTGATGATCTGCCTCGAGGAAGGAAGTGGTCCCGGAAGCAGATCAATACTACAATCATGTTCCCAGGAAGAGGAGGTGACTGAGGCCGTGCTAGATCATGATAGTCCTCGACCTGTCCAGTCGCCGAGTTGAGTAGGACAGAAAGAATGGGAGGATGGCAGACATTAAACACATGAGCAACGTTTATAGAGCTGGGAATACTAGACAATTGATCAGAAGGATTATGACGCTGGGAGCAAAACTGGCTGAGTGTAAGCATTGATCACTGTGGTTACCAGATACTGTGAGTTAAAGGCCGGTGTCTCCAGAACTGACTGCTGGTGTTTTACCGTCTAGGCAGGCATGATGAGCCTGCGGTCTGAAGAAGTCGAGCCGTAGCAACCCTCCTTCGGAAATCAATCCCAGCACCATGTGCTGACGATCCAGCGTGAATGGGCGTTATAATGCAGATCACAGATGAAGGGACAATCGTGGCGCTCGCCAGCCCTCGGCACCTGAATGGGCTCTGGCCTGCACTGGCATGGTAACAATCAGCAGCTCGCGGCATCAGGCACGGGCCGGTGGTGTTCTCGCGAATCGCTGCAGTCTCCAGCCGGGAGGTGAACGTGCGAAAACGACTCTTCCGCGAGCCGGCGGCCCGCCCTGGATTATATGCGGTGGCGAAAGAGTCCACATCTGAAGGAGTTCACTCGAGGAAAATCTCGTCCTTAACCGCGTGCGTGGAATCCTCCCGAAAACGGCAGAGCAGCAATCATTCCACTCACTAAGGCAAGAGTCGCGAGACTCAATGGAATAATCAAGTTATGGTACGTTAGCAAATGAAAGCCGAGCCCTAAGCCTCCTCTGGGCACGGTCAGAAGCTCTCACAGAGTTCTGGATCTGTTAGAGCAATCGGCCTTGCCTCCCGAACAACTGTGCTTGAGCCCAGCAAGGTGAGCTGGTGAAACGACTCTCTCTACAGAGCAATGACGGTGGAGAAGAACGCAATCTCACTGGGCGGAAAGGAAGCGTCACTCAGTGGGTGTAACCCTGGGTTCAGGAGGCTCGGTGCAGGCCAGGGAAGCAATAGTGGGCACGGGCGATAGGCTATCTGGAACTGTTGAAGGCTCGGGAAGCGACCAGGTCTCCACGGCATGGCGGCACAGCAGACAGTCTGCTGCGTGCAACTCATGGATCTCGGCGATCTTAGTCGCTGGGTCCCGCATTCTTTTGGTCGATTCCTTCTGTGACCCAGCGCGACAACGAAGGCAGAGTTTGTGTGCCAGGCAGGCCAGCTTCAATCTACAGGCGAACAGAGGAAGAGCGCTGGAGAGCGACACGCTGCAGATAGCCGAGGTAGAAGCATGGTCAACTGAGACGCCTGCTCTGCCTGGCGTCTGGCAAATGCGACGAAGGTATTGTCGCAGGAGTTCAGGCGGCGCGCAATCTGGCATGAAATGACCCGGCGAGCAGTCGCAAATAGGGAATAATCGGGAAAGATGAGGCAGTGGAAGACAAATGATGATTAGAGGAGGCAAAGGCGGCTGGTACAGAACAGAGCTGACTGAAGAAGAAGGCGGGTGAGAGAGACAAGGACGCCGGAGGCGAGTGGCGTGGGAGCACGGGGACAAGATTGTGTTGTGGTGAACATGACGCCGCCATCGCAACATCTTGGAGAATAATGACGCAATTCATGTCACTTTCCTCCGGGGCCGATAAAAATCTGTGTCGAGAAGGAGAACCATGTGTTGATCTGCGTAATGTGAGGAGAAAGAAACCTATAGTTTTCTGGACATAATCTTAATGGTTGGTGCTATCTGGATGCGGGAATATTACCACACAAACCCTAACCCAAAGCATACCCAGCCTAATAAACGACTTAACTTTCAGTTATTGCACCGCTCGTAATATCAGCTCCCTTTGTTGTAACTGCACAGAGTCAGCGGCAATGAACACTGCAGTACGTGATAGCTGGTAAACCTGTAGATACGGGCGAAGGGATATCTTCCCATTGACAGTGAAGATGACAAATGATGGTACCGGCTTAACAGCGCAGATAGACAAATCTGGGCTGACCGTCAAAAAACCTTGATCATAATTCTGCATTTACCCGCGAAGACTCTTGGCAGAAGTAAATATCAGCTAATCATGATTCAATGTACGTGCTGCCTTATTGAGACGTTGCACGGTAAATGAATTGAAATGGAGATTACGTACCGCTACGGTTGTCTGCGGTCTTCCTCTTAGGAGGATCGCAGACTAACGTGGAGTATGTGTTAAGCATTTTGACAACTCTGCTGTTTTTATTGAGTAGAGACGCAGAAATGACTGTGTGTATGGTAAGATGCATAGAATATACTTCATCACTATGCTGTCACAGACAGCAAGCTTTGTAATGCTTCTATAAATAGGGAGAAAATGTTTTTGGATTATGTTTACTTTGATTCATGTAGCATGGTCATTGCTGAACAAATTGCAGACTGAACTCTTGTTCCCATAACAAATTGCTCATGAAGCTATCAATCCATTCATGGCAATATCTACACAAGTAAGTACTTTGAAAGGCAGAGGAGCCATCGTGGGTGGAGACTATTTGTCACATACACGTGTGGCACAGATGTTATGCGGTAATAGCGAAAATATGATAAGGTCGACAATGTGTAATGTGTCTGGCAGCAATTCCAACTACTGTCTTATATGTAAAAGAATATGTACATAAGACAGCATGAGCGAGTGATGGTACAGGCATAGAGCAGTAGATGATATCATGCAATCATACATGAGATGATATGTAAGCAAGTGTATGAACAAAGTGGCTGTGATACATGTATTACATAGATACGGTCGTATATAAATGCAGTATATATGCATATGAACAATGCAAGTGGCATTATATAGTGGCGTGTTTAAAAGTGGCTAGTATTTACATCATTTCCCATCAGTCCCATTATTAAGTGGCTGGGTGGTGGTGTCAGTATGGTGGCGGCCATGTGTTAGTGTTGTGATGTTGCCTTTATGGCCTTCCTCTTGGCACATTGGTGGTAGCAGGTGTCTGGAGAATAGTGGTTGCCCCCGTGTTTGTGCAGACCTCACTACCTCTGGAGAACCTTGCGGTTGTGGTAGCGTGCCAGCCAGGCCGCCGGGTCTCGTGTGCGTGACAAGCCAAATTTGAGGTTGAGAAGAGCGCTGCTACCTTCTGTGCTGTGCGTGGTGGACAATTCAGTTTGTCTGTGATGCGGGACCCTCTGCTGTTTCCTGTATCATACTCGCTATTTTGTTGGCGTTGGTGAGATTACAGGCGCACACTCATTCCTGCTCCTGCCAGGCGTCCGTAGTTGTTATTTTTGCCACTGGTGACGATATCGCCAAGCGATTATTTGTGTTGAGCGATGGAAATGAGCAAACATCGAGGCTGCCCTTGTGGGACTGGTGTTGAGGATCAGCAGGTGAAGATGTTGATACCTACCCTCACCACCTGAAGAGCGACCCGTCAGAGGCCAGCAGTTGCACAGGGCGAGGCAGATCGAGATGCCGGCTGTTGACGGCTTGGCGGCTGCCATGGTGTTGAATGCCGAGGCTGTAGTCGTGGCACATTCTCACATAGGCCTTCTTGTCCAGATGAGTTGGTGTTACTATTCTGGTTGAGTTGCATGCGTCTGTGGATTTACAGCGTGCTGAGTGAGTCTGGGTAGTCAGTAAGTGAGGTGATCTCCAAGCACTTCATGATGACGGTAATACTTCCCCCAGGGGCGTGGTGGTTGGCTCCACCTTAGCTCTTGGGAGGCAGAAAGGTGTCGGTGATCTCTTGGCATGTGGCACTAGTACCATCAATCACGGGACTCTGGTGAAGAAGGACTGTGCTATGGGCATCTTCAACGCATGTTTGTGAACTTTCGCGCACCCGAATCAGCATGATATCTGGCGCAGTAAACCTCCGTGATGGAAACCGGATAGTTCTCAGCGTCAATTTTAGTTTCTGTCTGTAGGCGTGGATCTCAACAAAATGGAGGTCGTGTTGAAAGGAAGAGCGAGCAAGACGCCTATAAGATAAACGGCTGGCACCACCCTGTTCGCTGTCCTATTAAAAATTTAGAGGTCTTTATTTTCGAATTAGCCTGTTAAAATCTAGCTGCAATGAATGCGGCCTCCCGGATAGATGGATTCCAGTTTGCAAAGGCTCAAATAAAGTTTGTTCAGGTTTCCCATCGTGAGGGGATATATGGCTGTGTTCCTGTGGAAATTCTCTTGATAGATAATGTGGTCGACCTTGTGATTACAAATCAGCGAACAGAAAGGATTTGATTCCTGCCGTCGTTAGCCATATTGCGCTTTGCCCTCTTCTTGCCGGGGTTGTTTCTGTCGGCTACGCTGCTCGATCAAATGCCGGTGACCATGTTAAGGTGAGGAAGCGAAGTTTCTGTTGTCCTGCCTTGCTCGGTCATCGGCACTAGCCCGATATCAGAAGACTGCTGTATTCTGTCTCTGAAGTAAGCGTTCCCTCGGAGTGTTCAGGCCAAGCATGGATCCATTCGTTGTCTGGAGAACCTGGATTGCTAACTGATGGATTGCTGATGAGCAGTTGACGCTGATCTTACATATTCAGCTTCTGGTAACACGAACCTAACATAAAAAAATAAAGAAAAAAACATTTATTAAATGAGGCAGCAAGCCGACGGCTCATCTCCTGTCCGCGTAATTGAGACATGGTAGAAGCATTCAATGGGGCACAGAATGCCATTGTTGCCAATATGTTGTAATCGCGGTGGCTCACTGGGTCAGACGCCGATCGGGCACTGTTGCTGGGACCCAGCTGGACGAACTTAACCAAAGATATGCTTGGGAAGCGGGAGGCTGGGCGTGATCGGCGCTGATTGTTATTACACATGAAAGAAGTGGTCAGATATGTTGTCAAGCGCCATCTAATGTGTTCTGCCTTATTCAGATACAGGCTACCGACCACCAGTTACTCAGGCTGCCACATGTCCTGAGGCTGCTGAGCTGGGATAACAAACAAATGACATGCAATTCTACCAACATTGACTTTGTGGTACTGCTCTGGAGAGAACACTCAGCCGCTGCTGACATGTGGCTGAGATCCACATTCTCCCTCTCTGAGAAATCAGTCGCGACACCATTTCTCCTTCCTACTCAGACTCAGGCAGGGCGTAACTCATGCGGGTATTGCTGATACGGCAATGGGTAAATCCACCGGTAACTGACAAATTACTTCCGCCCCATAGCATTCACTTCTGTCATCCCAAAGTGTTTTGAAGCTGGATTAAGGCTCATATCACCTCTATCTTGGTAACTCTAGACACTTTCAGTATTGCTTATGTTAATGAGTCACGGTATGATACGGTAAACCATGAACTGCACTGCTATCCCCGCCTGAACGGAAGGCTACTGCATATAGGGTAACGTTCGTGACATGACTCGTCCTTCGGCAGTTCCTCCAAGCTATCATCAACAAAGGGCCAGTGGAGGCTGCTAGTGACGTGGAGTAACACTCCATTTTGCTGATCTCAACACAGGGAACTCACAAGAGGTATGTACTCCTCCTGTATTATGACATTACACATGCCTCCAACTAAATCAGTCGAACGACATAAACATAACGAACCTGATTGCCAACATTGATGAGATGAGGAGAATGTCAGTGCCGAGCTGCAACATGAAACTGGTGGACGTGGGGCACACCCTATCCCGAGCCGAGACCTGGAGGTGAGCTCGCAGCCTCGCAGGCAGTGAGTGATCACCTACAGGCAGTGTGTGTGCCTCAAACTTTACGAATGCACAGTGGCTGTCCTGACAGGCTGTCACCGCTTGGTCAGCAACTGCCGCTCTCAACTCTGCTCCCCAGAGGAGTGTTCAACATCTGACTTACTACCCTCCGGGACACCCCAGCCGCCGAATGTGCAACAAAGATCAAGGGCATCTATCATCAGAAAGTAATTGCATCAGAATGGGACCTGAATACTGGCTGAATAGCACTACAGGCTAAGGAACACTAGCATTTATGTACAATAACTATCTGCTAAATATATTGACGTGAACCAATACAATTTACGATCTGAGCTTTGAAGCCACGCTCAATTGCTTTGGTAAGCCAATGGCCACCTGGACCGTTGTTTAACGACACAACGCTACCTCAAAGCTGTTTTTATCTATGCGCCAGTCACTGCCATACCTACATGTACAAATTACCTTGACTAACCTGTACCCCCACATTAACGATACTGGCTCCCCCTGTATGCTGGCCTCGTTATTATCAACAGAAGCTGACAAACTCGGCCCTCAATGACTTTATAACCTGTTTAACACTCTGAGCCATATGAACTCCTTATTATGGCAGATCATATTATTTTGGTGACACAATATTCACATGGAAAGTCCACAGTCCCACTCTACTCGGTGGCTTTGTCCATGTTTCGGACCTACTTTCACTGCCACGGTCGCTCTGGACTAGTTTTGTCCGTGGGGCTAAATGTTGTGTGAGATGTATGTTTTCCTCGCCAATACCAGTTTGTGCGTTTGCAATCGCAACAAGTAATCTGCTCGGGTAACCTTTTCAACTCCTCTGCTGCCCGAAGTCAGTTAACCGCCTGGCTTTGGTCAATTTAACCTTGTGTACCTGATACTGTCGCTACAAAAACTAAAAGACATTTGTCATAAGAGAGCTGGCTCCCTGGTGAAAATACGAACTCTGAGCAAGCTTCCGAAAACGGAATGAAGTAACCACTAAACTCGACAGCTATGCATTGAGCCTACACTGCATGTATTTTAACCCAATGAGGAAAATAGGCAATCCAAATATGCGATGCACATTAAGCAAAGCTAACTATAAAAACGGCATTCCGGGGGTGGCACTGGCTTTGGCTGTGTCGACAAAGCAGTGCAGACAATATAAAATCAATGTTCCTCAAGCTCAGTGTCCTGGTCTGCTTTCTGCCAGTTTCGGGAAGATAAGTGTTTTTAGTATTGTGGCATTTCAATGATGAAAATCATGGCCTCAAGCAACTCAAGCTGCATGCAGCCTATTCCAACTAAGTTTTTTCTTGAGTGTCATTCAGCATGTGTTAACTTTCACTGCTATGCGGATGACTGTGCATTTCAATGGTATGGTGAGAAACCCTATATACTCTGAAGGCTGTGTTTCGGGCAGCAAGTGCTGTAGGCACCTTACACGAATCTGACAGTGGGCCTTGCGTGGATGCTCAAACAAAACAGAATGACTCTCTTTGATCTCTGCCTGGCCCTCTCTCCGCTGGTACTATCAAGCTGCTGTTTACTGTGCTCTTCAGCGGTCCCAGGAGGGTGCGTCGCGGTGGGTTGTCACTGACATGTTGTCTTCTGTCTGGGACGGCAGCCCCCACCCAATTGTGGAAAGTCTTGTGAGCTACTGACGCTATGCTCGAGATATTGAGATTGATGGTTGAGACCCTCCTCAGGTGTGCAAGGCTGAGGTGAGTGGAGTCCTCTTCTGCCTGTTTGGCTTCCACAATACGAAAGGAATTTTATTATCTCTGACCCCTCCTCTGTTATCGCCTCAGTAGTGTCGAGGGCTAGGGTCAGTCTGTCTGGAGAACTCTTCAGTCTTTCACTGTGTGGTTTAGTATAGTCTAAATCTTTCTTCTGAGGTCTGAGCATAGATCATGCCTCCTGCCTGGCGTGCTGTAATTCCAGCTGATGCTGCCTGAGAACCTGACCTGTCACCAGGTAGGCCTGCATTTTCAATATAGAGTGTGAACGTGAGATATGCAATGATCGACATTTACTCCTGAGTGTGGCCTGTTACCCTTGACAACTACTGTGTGTGACCATGCTGGTCGACTATGAACATTTGCGGCCATGTTCTGTCTCCGCCGACTACGCAGAAGAGGAACTGGCGCAACTCTAGGTTTCTTCCTGGGACCTGACCTTTTTACAGGAGCTGCGAGCCACCTGCGACTAGGCTGGAACGCGAGATCAGCTGGCGTGTGAAAAGGGCTATATAAATGTTGTTCAAATGATCAAGTTTGATGATTAATTATTTTAAATAATCCATTAAGAACCAAACAGGAAACACGCGCGGTGAGACTGACACCTCATATATCTTCTGTTACAACCAAATGTGTGGGTGGGCGCTCAGGAGCGACGGCCTGCGTGGCAATGTTGATCTTGTGGGGCATGTACATCCCAGGAGTGCTGCTGTGTCAGCCAATATTGTGTCGAACCCGTCGTGTCTTGCGTGTGCCAGAGGTCTTTCTCAATATTTGTGAAAGAGCGAACTGGAGCTGGAAGTAGAATGTGCGAAGCGGCGGCTGGCGTATAATCTCCCCGAACGGCATCTGGATATAGTGTGTCGTAGATGATAAATGTGTAAGTTTTTAATTTTCTTTGTTTGTTATTCTCTTTGACTACTGCTAAATTTCGCTTCATACTATAAGAAAGCTGCATTAGTGGCAGTTGTGAAGTGAGAAAGGACAGACATCCTCATTGGAGAAGAAGAGCAGATTCATCTCTGTGTGGTGCAGACACTTATGAGTAGAGGAAGTAGATTAAAGCATACCGATACTGAAGCTCACACTGTAACACGTCTCATGAATGTGATCAAGAGGCATGAGGAAGATTATTGGTCTCACCGAATACCACAAAAATCCGCGCAGTTTTGTTGATAAGATGAGCTTCGTAATTTAATAGATAAAGGAAGGCGTCTCTCACTTTTTCTGTAATAGGGAAGGAAGATATCTGGTTGCCAGCGTGTGAAAGCAACGCATGTTCAGTAAGGACAGTTAATGATTGGTTATGGCGATGAAAAGTTTCTTAACGTTATTAGTGAGCCAGTGACTGAATGATCTCTGGTGTGTTGCCAAATAACCAAAGGACATTGGCACTGTCATACTGTTATAACTTGAAATATACCGGATTAAAGGTGGTTGACTGTCGCCCTCTGAGGGCTGTCTTACTCTTGTCGTGGTGCATTCTTCAGTGTTGAGTAGTGCAGAGTATTGTGGTATGGTGACTTTGGCAAAAGATAGTCATCTGTGGGCTGCATGCTGCCCACATAGTTGATCGGCAGGATCCTGTGTGAGGAGCATTATCCCCTTTGTTGACTTCTTTGCTCTGGTAAATGAAGCGAAATTCAGGAGAATGTCAGATCATATTACTGTGCAAGAGATCCAACTCAAGCAAGAAGAAAGATCACCATCCTGACAATGAATTTCTGTCAGAAAACAGATGAGATGGCATTCCTTTAACGCTATTTTTGTTTAATTATCTCTGAAATTAAGCAATTGTTGCGCCCAAATAATCTCTGGCTGACATGTTGCAACAGTAGTGTGATCGGTAAAACGCATATTTGATTCACATGGTGTCGTCTTGAGAAATGCATCCAATGATAAATTACCGAACTTTATGAAATTAAATACTGGTCAGAAGATCTGCTAAATGACAATGTAGTAATACTACTGGTGTCAATTCGGCAGTCTCGTCAGTCAGCCGCATTAACAGCTGAACATTTCGGCCACGAGTACAGGCGGCTATGGGCCTGTGAGCCTTGTCATGAAGATTTATGTTATCAAGCATCCTTTTAAAGGTACAAACAACCTTTGAAGTGTTTATAAAATCTATGAAATTGTGGTGAGATACATTGAAATCTTTCGCTGTTTGACTCTTTATGAGTATGATAAACTGTGTTGCTCCATCGTGCAGTGTTGTCGAGTAAAGTTATCTTCTGAAGTATTCAACAGACTATGGTGTGAAATGAGCTTTAGAAAGCGCCGTCTTCGGCTTTGTTATCAGAATCAAACTTTCTGTCCTGGCTCTGCCTCCGCTGATATCTACGATCTTAGACTTCGGCGCGTCATCTACAGAATTGCTTCCAACTACTCAGCTGAAACTGAATGCGGTTATCACAGTGCCATCCACTGATCACTAAGCGCCTGCTACTACCCGCCATAGACTGTAGCTTCTATTTCGCCCAGCGGCAAACCACTGACTCGGGTCATCTACGGGCCGTAGCTGTAGCTCGCCCATCTCGGCTCGCTCAATGGCGCACATCATATATTGATCATCTAAAGTCGGCACTCATTCGACACGGTGCTCGCTTTGCTGAACAGGTACTGAAAACAAAAATAAATAAAAAATAGCTGGTGGAAGACTTCTCCCTCGCAACTTCAGGCATCCGGCTAACTGAGCTGGCTAACGATAAATGCAACTCTTTGTCTCAGCAGTAAATAGCACCCATTACTATTACGAATTTTATTGTTACTTTCTGCTTTTACACTGCCAATATCTCTGCCTGTCATCTGGGTAATCTGCAATGTGTATTGTGCCACACTCCTCATGCCCTTCACACGTGTATATGAACTCCTTTTTTCTCTGTGTTAATTGTTTACTCACGCTCTCTGTGTTATCTGTTCACTGCTATGCTTTATCTTGGCCGAGCCACGGATTGCAAATGAACCTGGTGGCCTGCCTGGTTAAATAAGGTGAAATAAAAAATTGTCGATATCGGCCCGCAAGGGTGTATCAATGCCATCGCACCTTTCCCCCACATCATATAAGCTCAACGTCTGTGGAGCAGCTTGTTACATTAATGACCTGGAGCACAATCCTGCTAGAGGGTTTGGGAACATGACGTATATTTGTTAAACTCATGCGTGCGTCGTCTTGACGAATGGGAGCCTGCTCTCAGGTCCATATGTTTGTGATTTGAGTGCGTTGTCAATTTGCTGCTAAGCACAAACTACATTGAGCGCCACATTTGAAAGTAAATGCTGTGTAATGTGTGTTTGTACATGACTTTAACACAAAAACACATTTAATAAAATATTTAAATCGGTATACTCACGGTTATTGTTGTCTTTGTGAGGAAGGAAGGCTGTTGATAAGTCACTAACTTTGTGGTAGACTGCAATTAGGATCAGGGCAGTTATTCCCAGTGCCCAGAGCAGGTAATTCTCGGAATTTGTTACTTGAAAATATGCCTGGCTTCAAGAGTGAGCCTAAGCCAACTCCTCAGGGTGGGTGGTATGGCTCTCCCGGTCCATGAACTACTTCGGGTAAGCCCGGTAATGTCGTTTGAGCTGAATTGGCTTGGTAAAGATTAAAAGTTTATATCTAATAGCGCATCTGGTCAGGGCTGTGAAACTGTAGGAAGCCGGGACACAACCTGGCAACCTGTTGGGGTAGATATTTGTGGTGTGAGTCCTGGATGACTTTTTATTTGCGTCTTTAGTTCATCATGTCTTACTCATTAGAAAATGTCCAGAACAGATGTTGATTGCCTAATGAACCTTTGACGAAAAATGTCAGTTTCTTCAGTGAGTCTGGATCAATGCTGCTGAGCATAATCTGGCTGGGTTCTATTCCGGTTTCAAGCCAAATGGTGAAACCAGGCACCATTTAGAAAAATTGTCGTGTGCACAATACTACGATTGTGCAGGTGAAAGGGACCCAAGCGACGGCAGAGAACGGGTTGGGGTGAGCGAGAATCATCTGGGACGCTGTGGAGAGAGGGAGCGCACTGGACGACCTACAGGCTACAGGTAAACCAGTGGCAGGCAATGGTCATTTGAGACCTGCTCACCGCCATCAGTGAGCAAGGCCTGTCACGGCTGGCTACTTGTTTCAGAGACGGGCGAAAGCATAATCACAGCATATTGGCTCTGTGCCCGGCTGGACTGGAGGCAGTCTGGGGAACAAATGGGGATGTGGGGAAGAGTCTGGATGATGTGAGAAGGTGGCGTGATTGGGAATAGGGGCTGTGAGGCTGAGCAGAGAAGAAAGGAAGAGAGAGAGTAGCAAGCAGCGAAGGAGGAGCAATGGCACAAGTGGGCCTGTGATGGCAAATGACAAGCGCCACCCCCGCTCACCGGCGCCTCCTGGCACTGGGAGAATCCTCGATGAGCGATCCTTCCTCAGGACAGCAACCATCCACGGTATGGTGACCCGTCCCGAGCGCATGTCCATGATGCCTTGTACCTTGTAAATAGGTGGCTGAGACGAGAGGAGGAGGAAGGTGGGGGCTGCAGAGCATGGAGGCCTGGGATGAGCGGCAGACTGTGGCGGAAGAAGAAGCTGGTGCCTGCGTGCAGGGTGGCGACCTGGGGCACGGAGACGGAACTGACGCGAGTCCTTACCGGCTTTGTCGTCAGAGGAGTGCGGTGAAAAGCACACTCTGGCGCAGCAATACCTTGGACTCAATCTGCGTTTATTGGCGACTCTGATCGGCTGAGAGCGCGAGACCTCACCACTCCTCAGGCCTGGCTGGCGTCGAGACAAGCGGCGGAAGCTGAGGCACTAGTGGGATGGCTGAAGGGCTGGCGAGCTACTCTGGCGGGATGGTCTTGGCGACCCGAGCAGCGTAGAAGCGGTAATGATGCTGCCCAGGGAGGTGTGCTGTAGGCACTGAGGTTTCTGAGAGGCTGTGGTGCGACCAGCCTGTTGATGCCCGTCTAGACTGGCCCTCTCTGGGTGACTGACGTGCTCCAAGCGGAACAGCAACTCCCTCCAAAACTGTGACGTGATGCGGCCTCTGAAAGGAGATACATGGGGGCTTGCTGGATCCCATTCTCGATAGTGGATTTGTTGCTGCGTCTCCTTGCGGAGCGGGAGCTGAGAATGGCGCGCTATCGAGAACTGGAGCGTGCCGTCTTAGGGCGGTCTCCAGTTGTACAGATCAGAGGCTGGTCTGAGACCATGGTCGACAGAAGAGTGGGGCGTGCAGTTGCACTTCGTGAGTTACCCGATCGCGGTCGCGTCCGAAGCTAACGGCAACGGCGGCGTAGTCCGCGCTCTGGTCGACCGCAAAGCGCTGCGAGTATAAACAGCTGGAAGTGCCTCGGTACGTACGGGACATGTTCAACCCCAGCCACTGAGGCGGCGACGGCTGGAGGCGAAGGAAGAATTTACCATGGACCTGGCTTGCGGCCGGCACAATAATGTAGATCGGTGCTGTAGCGGCAGCCGGAATCTGGCCCCGAACTGTGTGCCCGACAGCGGCCTGATGGCGAAGTCCCCTCGGTCGGACGCAAGCAAGAGAACTAGGCAGGCGGATGATAGGCATCGGTGCTGTAACGCTGCCGGTGATAATGCACATGAAGCTTCGGCAATAGCGTTAGCCGAGCTTGACAGGCGGCATTGGATTTGGCGGGAACGCAGGTGTCTGTCCGAGAGCGATCAAGGCGCGCTCCCGGCCGCGAACAAGCCGACCGCAAGCTAGGGTTAGCGTGGCGCACGTGCCGGTTACCCGCATCGGCTTGGGGCTCAGCTGGCGACGCTGGCGATGAAAAAAAGCGCGGGAGATGAACGCTTATCGTCGAACTGGCGAAGCTGAGACATGAGTCCTTACCCCGCATGGCGTCGGCGCTTTCGGCAATGGTTGTGCTAGTGACGTCGAGGTAGCGGGCTAGAGGCACGGGTAAGCGTTAACAGAGATCAAAAGCTCGTTTCATTCCGGGCTGCGATAAAACACGTCTTGTTAGAGAAACAGAGCTTGTGAGGAGACGGCAACGACCCCGAGTGCCGTGGCAGCCGATCAAAGTGGCAGAAACTAAAGCGGCTGCGGCTCGACTGCGTGAGCGCAGGCGAGGCCAATCACTGACAGCTGGCCTTGCGGACTCCCTCTGGTGCGGGCGGCGGGACACAGCTGGCGAGCCCGAGCAGCAGTGGTTCGTGAGAGCACTTCTCGGGCTGCGCCAGAGACAATTCTTCACAAGAAAGCAGCTGTAAGCTACGTCGGCGTGCTGAACGTGAAGCCTCTCGGTGGCCGGAAGACGAAAAAATCGGGGATATCGTCAAGATAGACAAGAAACAAAATGTTCAGCATGTCTCAGAGCTATCATTAACTAATGCCTGGCAGTAGCTGGCTGCATTGCGAATAGCGGGCCGACTCGACTCTCAAAATGCTGAAGAGTGTTAAGCGCCGTTTCCACTCGTCCCCACCTCTGATGCGCCAGTGGCCAAGCGTGCTGTGATCCCGGCAGCGCAAGCACCTGGCCCTGCAGAATCTACGCGGCTGATGAGCATGAAGGAGCGATGCTGATGTAGCCGTTGTAATCATTCGGCCACTCATTCGAGCGCTGGGGCTGCGTCCTTCTTCTTAACAAAAAAGAACCACCAGCCCCGAAAAGAAGCACTATGGCAGTCAGCCGGCGTACAGCGTTCCTGAGCAAGCGAGGCCTTCGGTCAGGGCCTCAGAGAATGTATGGCACTACCGGTCCGAGGAAGAGCGAATGCAGGACTGGGACGGCTCGAGCAGTGCGGGAACGCATGATGTTCCTCGACGCTTTCCTGTCAGGGTCTCCTGAATGAGGACAGAATGTGGTGATAGCCCTTTCGCGCCGAGAGATGGCGTTCCAGAGGCATGTTTAGACGAGTAATAGAAGGGCCCATGACATACTAACCGAGGGATGACAAAGCCAACGGGTAATAAGCATTGACGAAAAATCAAAAGAAATGATCTCACTGTGGTTACCAGTCCTGTGAGGGTTAAGCAGTAGTGTCCAAATCTGACTACTGGAAGATGACTACCATCAAAGCGTGACATGGGCGTAGCACTGCTATCTGAAGAGAATGTCATGTTTCGAGCCCGTGCCGCGTCAATGGTAACCCTCAGCAGGCACATGTAGCTTTTGGTACGATCCAGGTAGGTGAACCCAGCAAGTAATGCAGAGACGTGATGGAAGACAGTAGTTCTGCGCCTGTAACCCTCGGCCGAATGACTCTGGCACACTGGACATGGATGGCTGGAAATATCCCGGCAACTTTCCCACAATAGACTTTCTCGCCCGACCGAATGCATGGGCTCGTCTCCAAAGCAGAGAAGGAGGCTGGTGATGCGGGCAGCTACCGTTGATCTGTAACTCCCGAGCCAGCCCAGAGGCCATAGTTCTATGCGATGGCTGAAGTCACGTCTGAGTCGGGCAGGCACTAGTGAGTCCCTCAGAAAAACGAGCGGCAACGCCAGCGCAACATGCTAAGGCAACAGTGCGAAAACAATGGAATGTCCGGACTCGTTCACCTGCGGCATAAGCGAAGCCTCCCCCACCAAGGCTGAGCGGTCAAGGCCGGATCATCTCCTGGGTTGCCCAGGCTGTTAGGTAATCGGCCCTTGCCTCCCAGCTGTGCCCCATTCTCGAGCTGAGCCCGGCAGAGTGGTGGTGGCAGCTCTCTGCCATGTGTTGGGTTGGAGAGAACTGTCTCACTGCGTGAGCGTATGGGGCGCCTTAGCGGCTGGGTGAGTTGACCAACCACAGGACGGAGGCTCGGCAGGCCAGAGAGCAGGTGACGCGTGAACTGGAGGTCGTGAGCCAGGATTCCACGGCAGCAGCGGCAGAATTCTGGTAATCTGCCCGGCTGGCTTCACGGATGGTGAAGTGCGGGTCCGATCGCTGATTCAGTTCCTTCGTCGTACAGTGAAGAGGACCCAAAGCGACAACAGGATTATTTAAAGTCAAACGAGAATAACGAAATCTCTGGAGGAAATAACTGGAGAAGCGACACAGCTCGTTTCGGTGAAACATGTCGATAATTCTAACTCTGCATGAGCAACTACCCATTCAGAAGTTAGTATCTATCTGGCTAAACACGACACAGGAGATGAAGTAGCGCAATCACGGCATGATACCACGGGGCAGCGGCGTTTGGAAGCGGATCTGAAACAAATGGGGACTCTAATCGGGGAAAGAATCAGGCTAGTGAACAAATGATGATTAGAATAGGCAGCTAGGGCTGGGGCTGACAGAGAAGAGGAGAGAGCGAGTGAGGAAGAGGAAGCTAGAGAAGGAAAAACAAATATCAGCTGAGAGGAAGCAGTGGCAGAGGCAGGAACATGTGACATGACACTGATTGGTTAGAATGATCTGTCGCTAATTGCGGCGTCTGCAAATTACTCAGCGATATTGCCTGGTATGTGCGGTGAGGCAGAAGAATTCGGTTTGAATAGATCAGTACCGTACTATGGTATTGGTATTATAGAACATATTAGATAATGGTGGCTTTGACTCTCGGATCAGAAGTATGACACGCAAGGCAACGGTTTCCTCGTAAGCCGTCGTCTCCATCTGCTGAGTGATCAGGAACTCCTTGTCGCGTTGAAACGAAGATCGAAACGACGCAAGCGTAATAATTTTTGTGCCCAAATTACTGGCGTGACATGCAAAGGCAGTATTGCATTACATTTAAATCATTGGCAGGCAGCTCTTATCAGGGCGACACAGGGCCAGTACATTCACCTATAACAGATAATTCACTACAATTGCATCTAAAACAGGGGAAACCGAGGATTACTATCTATCTAGTATTCAGCAAAGTGAAATTCGAATGTCTCAGTATTGGCTCTGGCATTTTCGATGAGAGCCAGAGCAGCCGGGCTGAGCTGACTGCTTCCTCAGTATTCAGGCCGGGGTGCCCTGTTGCCCAGTGTAGCTGATCAGGGAGCCTGCGTTCCCCTCACGGCTCATGTGCGCTGGCTGGGCCGGTGAAGCGGCGAGCGGCGTGGGGCTGGGAGGTTGAACACCATGCTGTTCTGGTGAGGGTTGGTGAAAAGACGAGAATTAACTGGCTGGCAGGCAGTATTGTGCTAGTTAAGTTGCGCCGCTTTCTGTATTGGTGCGGATGTTGAAACATAATTACGAGAACAGGCCTGATATATTATATTATTATATTATTATATTATTGATATATTATTATTATGTTATTATATATATTATATATTATTATATTATTATTATTATCATATGAGGTGTTGTCAGGATCGCGCCAGGTTCTGCAACGCCTGTGGAGATTGTCAACCGTGATGGCGAGATCAGAGGCAGGCAGTCCGGAAAACATCTCTGCTGAGATTCAGCTTTGAGTGGTGATCAATCCACACTGACTGTCTGCCAGACATGCAGAGATGCGTTAAACCAGTCTCGTGGTACGTAATGTTACAGGACAAGCAAACAAAAGAGTGAGTACTAAATAAACCTTTGCGGCACAATGATGCAGCACGGGACAGTTACCATATTAATATAATCCCTGAAGCTGACGCCCAAAACAGTGCTACTCACTGCCGCTTTGATAGTTCCGTTGATGAGTCCCCAGTACAGAACACGCCTCTGTGCCCCAATCGTGAGGTGGGGGCAGGTGATACGCTGTGAGGAGGATGCGAACGGCAGCTACCAGCCCATCTTTGCAGATACACTATAACTGCTGATTGAGTTTGTTGAGCCTGGACGGGCGACCGGTCTATGTCTGGCGAGAAGACACTCTGGAAAGCAACTGTTGCTCAACTGTTGTACCGTCACTCGTCATATCTGAACATCTGTAGCATCACAGTGATACAAAAAGCTCCTCGGAAAGTAATCGAATTCGAGCTCTTTTGCTTACGAGCTGTGTGCAAGCTGATCATCGGTGGAATAGGCTGTGCAAGGTACATTGTTGAACATACGAAATAGTTTCGTTCCAAAAGACCATATTAATCGGTAACGCAATGCAGTCACCAAGGCTGGGAGGGTGGCAAAATCTCCTCTTACAATTTGCACCAATTTTCTTAATTTCGAGGCTTTATTTACTTTGGCCTGGCTTTCGAGTCACTGATATACTCTTGACAGTTTAGTGTTGGAGCATTTATGTTGACGGCAGGCATTTTGCCATCTGTTTTCCAAGCGCAAATGGTGTATGGGAAACGAGCGATGGAGAAAAAGGACGATAACTTTTAACGTTCGAAGCGTCCAGAGAAACAACGTCAACTCTTAGCATCTAGTTGGAAAGAGAACTAATGCATTTGCTGTGTTTCAATGTTGGTCGTTTCGAGAAATCTAATTCTTTGAACGTGTACTGAACGGATATTTGTATACTTGCGCCACATTAGCATGTAATCAACTATTTGGGTATGAAATGCTCACGCATATGGATGCATTTGTTGTATGAATCTCGCAGCTCATGCATAAGTTGTGATACACGAAGTATGACTTGTGGTCTTGTAATTGTTCATATTGTAAGAGCATTTGGTGTGTTACTCTCCAGCTCTAACGGTGTATGGAAATGGTGCCGCGTTAAGCTCATGAACCATCAGTATGCGAGGTGACCATTCAGCTGGGTATGCTACGACGCATATGGTGTGGGTGTATTTGTTAAACGTTGGATATATTCCGCTTTGCATACTAAACACGTTTTAAATCGCAAATCTCGCTACAACTGAGAATAATATAGTAATATTTTGCAAAGGCGATACACGCATGGTGTGTTGAATAGTGCGTTTTGAAGCATGAAACTCTGACTAGTAGATAGGTGACTGTCGTGATGATCTGTTTGGGAGCCTGTTTTCAAGAGTGGAATGAACAACGAATCGGCTTAACGGCAATCTTGGCTGGCGACCGTACACTACTGCAATAAGTCTTTGCAGCTTCCATTCTCTCGGGGAGTGGTGCTGGGTTTCAAGGTGAGTTGTCCTCGACATTGGGCCGGTGCACAATTGGCCCAGCGTCGTTAGAGTTTGGCCGATGTGAGGCCGTCATTGTGAATAAGAATTTGTTCTTAACTGACTTTGCCGAGTTAAATCAGAGTAAAAATGTAAAAAACAGGGAGCGACAATTCACCTTGTCCATGTCCAACACTACTGTCGTTCTCCTGAAGAGGACTGGAGAGAGAGAAGTCCGGTTCAGGGTGAGTCGAAGCGAAGTCGATGTAGAGCGCCTTGACCCTCCACCTTCTTTCGGCCCCGTGTTCGCGTCAATCAGCTGCTGAGGGATCTGCACTAGACAGCACCATTTGGTTCACTCAGATAACTTATATAAACCTGGGACTTCGTTGTCAACTTTCACATATTTCCAAGTAGGGGTGAGAAGAAGCACAGGCATGTCGCAGGATGGCAAGAGGCAAGGTACTTCTGGTTTTGAAGGTGGCCACCGTAACGTACCACTGCAATATATCTTTGCGCTTCCTCTCCTCCTGAATCAGGCTGCGTTCAAAGCGAATTGTTCTGTGAGACAATCAGAAAGTGTCCCGTGTCCTTTGCAGTCTGCGCATCTCCTCCCTGAATATTCCTCAGGGAGGCTATCTGGCAGACAGTGGTGGAACAGAGACCTAACTGTCATACTATGAGTACCAGTATAGATACCTTAATAGAAAGTTACCCAAGATAGAAGTAGAAGTCACCCAGTAAATACTACTTGAGTAAAGTCACAAAGTAATGCTGGTTTTAAATACACTTAAGCATCAAAAGTAAATGTAATTGAGTAGCCCAAGCATAATCAAACGCTTTTCTGCTTCAACGTAATGAATCTCAACACTAGGAACCTCATGAGACAAGCTGGCAGCATTCCTGCAATGTCCAAATGCAAAACTGAGATATTAAATGTTTGACAATAGTGGTGTCACCTAGCGGCTATATATATATATATATATATATATATATATATACACACATATATATGTATACACATACATATGTACATATGCATATATATATGTCACGCCTGCTACCATCTTAATCTTGCCATTTATAGTGTCTTGAAATAGTGGCTACTGCCACTTCAGGGTGTTCACATATTAGCCTGAGCTGTATGGCAATTGAGTACCAAATGAATAATCATGCTTGCCCGCTGTGTGGTGGTAGTGAGTGATGCGTCACCGAGGCACGGTGATCGCGTGACCATAACGATACAGTCACCGCACGGCTGAGCGAGATGCGAGCACGTCAGCTGAGGCTGGTCGTAAATCCGTGAATCTTGCACCGTGTCTGCAAGAAGACGGGGAGGTGGTTACGAGGCTGAGTACATTTTTCCAGCCAATGCGGCTGATGGCTACGGACTTACCATCATATTGATATTCCTCCCAAAGCATGGTTTTCTGTCTGCAAATGTCAATGTCTCTAGCTAGCCAAATAGCTAGCTAAGGCCAGGGGGAGCTGGTGTCGACGGTGCGTCACCCTTGTTTAAGAAACGCTATCTGAGATAGCTGTTCATCATGCGAGAGCTTTTCATTGCATTGCACTGTATTGATGGGCTTAGATAGCTTGTTAACTAGTGGAAATGTCGTAGCTAGCTAGCGTTGGCAGCGCGAGAGATGTGGAACATAGCGAATGCTTAACAGTAGCGTAGTTAGCACGCTATCTACGACGGCCAACCATTTTATCCTGTCTGGCTGTGTCTGTTGGTCATTTATTGATTCACTGGAGCCGAGCTTTGTCTATAGTTGCTGACAGTCGGTTCTATCTTTGATGTTGATGACATGTTGAGCACCGCCGCATAAGCTTGTCAAAATGAAGTAATGCACCTGGCCTTTCATTCGAATCCTCTTATATGCATGGTTCCCCGTGTCAAAAATCCTGTTTTGACCATTGTCAGCAAAGCCTTTGCCAGGAGGTTTTGTCATGATAAAGAAAGGATGACTTCAGTAGAATATGGATTCTATTTCTATGGACTGACCGGCTCACATGTCATGAGCCGTCACGAAGTAACTTGTAACAATGTTACATTCTTACATTGTCACCAGTCCAAACAGTTGCCCACAGCAGTGGGAGTGAGAAAATACCCACACCAGGGCGCTCGTGACTACACCAGGCTGTCGCCACCTGCCTGGATCCCTGCGTGACTACTCGGGCGGCACTGCCGACCTGCCCACGGAGGTAGAGGAGCCAGATGCCGGCCAGGCCCAGTACGTCTCAAGGTTGCGGCCGGAAGATGCGCCCGCTCTCCACTGTTGTCGAGGCTATGGGATCACTGAGGTAAGGAGGTGCTCTGAGAGGGTTCTTATCTTTGTAGATATGGGCTGGGCGAGGAATGGGACTCCTTGGCTTCGATCTGATATATAAACAATTCCTTGAATGGAGATAGGCGATGGACAAATAGATCTCAGAAGACGCATAGGAGAGGGCGGCATGCTCGTTTCCAGGTTCAGCATATCCTGATCTCATTTTTTTGTATATTGATGAAAATAATGTCTTTTGTTTATAGTGCATTTAATGTGTCATTTGTTTCAAAAGCGAGTGGTCACCAGCACAATTTCTTCCCTATTTGTCTGGTAATGAAGGCATGTGTCGGATCTGCCACGCAGGGGGCCGGTGGTGAGACGCTGCTCTCCTTGCGGTTGCACAGGGACCCTGGGTAGCAGTGCACAAGAGCTGCCTGGAGAAGTGGCTGTCCTCCTCCAACACCAGCTACTGTGAGCTCTGCCACGCCGAAGTTCACCGTCGAGCGGCGACCCCAGCCCCTCACACAGGCAAAGGCGGCGGTGTGTGGTGGAGTGACGGGTTGATGGGTAATCCTGATTTAGAGTCACTTCCATCGCCATAGTAATGACAGAATAATTGAAGCATATTAATCAGTGAATCTTTCCTGCATCCTCCCAGGCTGCGGGACCCAGGCCCGCGCAGTGAGGCGCTGCACGCTCTGTGCGACATGGCACTGCTTCATGCTCATCACGCCGCCGGCGTCAGTATCTGGCTGGCTGTGTCTGCGGGGAGCGCAGGACCACCTCGACCCTCAGCCAGCCGGCTGGAGGCTGTGGGCCTCTTCGCCACTCACCCGATCGCTCTCTTTACCATCCTACGTCCTCTGAACACCGGTAACTTAACACACACACACACCCCCTTATCACCATTGCCATGGATTACTTTACTCCACCTGTTAATTGACAGTATATTTTGCAGTGTAAATGTGTGCTTTACAATCGCTATTATTACAATTGGTGAGACAAATTAGACATTTGTGGAGCATCATTTGTTTTGTTTTCTTGTCTATGGTATTTTATGCCCTTCCCCATTTTATATTCAGGGAGACAAGTAATGTGCCAACAAATCCTTTTGTCTGCAACAAGAATTGTTTGTACTCTGAAAAAATCTTACAATAGTTACAATTGTCATCAAATGCAGACCAAATACAAATTTGTCATGCAGTCTGTCTAACTTTGTATTTTGCGTGCCTGCGATAGCAACGGTATATTTAATGAATCTGCAGTGCATATGAGCCGTCTGATAGTTTTGTTGACGTCTGTCTCCGTGCACCTCAGGTATCGTTCCGCTATCACTGTCAGTTATACTCGGAGTGGAGGAGGACCAATCAGAAGTCACGCCTGCTCATGCTGAGAAATTAAAGGAGCTCACTCTACCCAACATTGCGTCGACCAAGTCGACCAAAATGACTGACGAGACCATCGTATGAGCACTGGTCTCATAAAGTGTAATATATCTTGAACTTCTGCACTTGTGGACCATTCTGGGGATTATTTCTCCATAATCTCTATTTGAAACACTTAAGCCCAGATATGAACTATAACCAGTGTTTTTGGGACGTGTTGGACTCGTGTCACTGATGTCATCGCTGGATTATGAACACTGGCCTGGAAAATCAGGACACTAATGGAAGGACACAGTTAATGTAGCAGGATGTAACTGATGCAGCATGTTAATACAGTATATCTGAAACATACTACTACACCCCCCTCACAATGTATTTAGCTGTTTTGGAAAACTGGCATCCAATACCCCTATGAATTTACTCAGAACAATGACCACGTGAACAACCAAGTCTAAATATGATGTTTTCTGTTGTTAACTCTTTGCCTTTGGAAGTTGGTGGGAGAGGGGAGAGAGAGAGGGAGAAGAAGGGAACAAACTGCAATGTTTTGGAGTGGGCTTTGGAGTGTCAGTCAATGTATGCTAAAATTTTATGTTGCACTCCCTTGAGTAAGCTGGATCATTGTGCAATAAAACATAGGGACTCTTGGTCTTTGCAGTCGGCACATCTGGAATGCATGTGTGCTGAATCTCTTGAGTTACTGATACAGGAGTTAGATCGGTAATGATCACTTGATGCAGTTGACTGCACCACATACCACCGTCTAGTGGGCATGTAAGAGACTACACTCCTTGCAAGTGGTCCAGAATGTAGGAGCATACAAGTAACGGGAATCCACTCCCAACTACTGTAATATTGTAAAATTTTATTTTATGGCATTAATATAATGTGAGTTGACAAGCTATCAAAAACAAAAGTATATTACACAAAATGAAGAATGTTTGCGCCACAACATTGAGATGACAGAAAGGGAAAGGTGAGCGTCATCATGGGTTACAGGTTCTGACAGCACTGGTTGTTCCCTTTCTGGTCCGTGGTGGGCGGAACACTTATGTCCACCACATTGTTTCCAGGGGACTCGTCATGGGCGGACCGCTCAGCGATCTGCTTCTGCGATACGATGCGATAGATTTCTGTGGAGAGTAGACTAGACTGTTGTACTGCATCTCAATACTTAAATAGAGGATTTTCTAGTTTACTTCATCTTCACTATGTCAAAGCAATTGGCTTTCCAGACAGTCCTTTTGCTGTTATACTGTACCTTAAGGATATTCTTGAAAGCTTCCTCTACATTTGTTGAATCTAAGGCTGAAATTTCATAAAGGATAGTGTTCTTTCTGCATGTTTAGAAAGGGAAAGTGAGTCACACAATCATTATTAAACGGTTCCTGGGAGGAAGAAACACCTCTTTACATTTTTAGTGATTTAGCTGGACGCTGTTTTCCAGAACCAATTAGGGTTAGTGTCTTGATCAAGGGCACAGACAGGTTTTTCTTAGTCACCTAGGGGATTCCGGAACCAGCAACCTTTCAGTTACTGGCCCAGTTAACTGCTAGGCTACCTGCTGCCACATTTCACATTAAAGCTGCCTCAATACCATTTGCATTACACATTTAGGCTGCTAAATATAGCAATACTGTCCCAATACAATACCCTCCTCCCATTCCCTTGTGATGATCACTGATATAAAAGTTCCAGATAGGTGAAAGCAACTATATGCAGTTGCTCTCATTTTTTACTGTCCTCCTTTCCGTCTCTTCAAAATCAGTGTTCCCTTAGGACCACTTAATTAAGACAAGAAGGCTGTTCCAAGATTATGTACCCCTTAACCTGGTCCTTTATTAGTTTGTGCTGTTTGCAGCACAAATAAATCTGGGACCAGGCCATGTTCCCATGCCAAAAGACCAGAGTACCTGCAAAAGCCCGGGCCTCATCCATGGGCACGGCCCTGAGGTGGCGCAGGTCGCTCTTGTTGCCCACCAGCATGATGACGATGTTGTTGTCTGCATGATCCTCAGTTCCTTCAACCAGCGCTCCACGTTTTCATAGGTCAGGTGCTTGGCGATGTCATATACCAGGAGAGCACCCACTGCCCCTCTGTAATAGCTGTAGGAAAGACTGCTTATCAATCTCAATGCACCAACAGACAATGTATGGGGCTCCAGTGAGGCTCCAAGTCAGACACTCTGATTTGGTGATGAGGCTCGTGATCGGCTAGTGCTCGCCAAACCTGATCCTGGAGAGATATATTTATTGTCATGATTCTTGCCCTGGCGGCATTATGGAGTGATTTCCGATAGATTGGTCAGCTGCAAAGTCAAAATTGGCTATATTGGGCCTCCCGGGTAAGCGCAGTGGTTAGGCGCTGTACTGCAGCGCCAGCTGTGCCATCAGAGTCCTGGGTTCGCGCCCAGGCTCTGTCGTAACCGGCCGCGACCGGGAGGTCCGTGGGGGCGACGCACAATTGGCCTAGCGTCGTCCGGGTTAGGGAGGGCTTGTCTCATCAGCGCACCAGCGACTTCTGTGGCGGGCGGGCGCAGTGCTTGGCCGCTAACCAAGGTTGCCAAGTGCACGGTGTACCCTCCGACACATTGGTGCGGCTGGCTTCCGGGTTGGATGCGCGCTGTGTTAAGAAGCAGTACTGGTTAGGTTGTGTATCGGAGGACGCATGACTTTCAACCTTCGTCTTACGGGAGTTGTAGCAATGAGACAAGATAGTAGCTACTACAACAATTGGATACCACGAATTTGGGGAGAAAAAGGGGTTAAGGTTAGGCATTAGGGTTAGCAGTGAGGTTAGGGTTAGATTAGGCATTAGGTTTAGCAGTGAGGTTAGGGTTAGGCATTGGGGTTAAAGCTTAGGCATTAGGGTTAGCAGTGCGGTTAAAGATTAGGCATTAAGGGTTAGCAGTGTGGTTAGGTTAGGCATTAGGGTTAGCAGTGAGGTTAAGGCTAGGCATTAGGTTTAGCAGTGAGGTTAAGGTTAGGCATTAGGGTTAGCTGTTAGGCATTAGGGTTAGCACTGAGGTTAGGGTTATCAGTGTGGTTAGGCATTAGGGTTAGCAGTGTGGTTAGGCATTAGGTTTAGCAGTGTGGTTAGGCATTAGATTTAGCAGTGAGGTTAGGTTAGGCATTGGGGTTAGCAGTGTGGTTAGGGTTAGGCATTAGGGTTAGCAGTGAGGCCAAGGTTAGGCATTAGGGTTAGCAGTGAGGTTAGGCATTAGGGTTAGTAGTGTGGTTAGGTTATGCATTAAGATTAGCAGTGATGTTAAAGGTTTAGCAGTGAGGTTAAGGTTAGGGTTAGGCATTAGGTTTAGCAGTGAGGTTAGGGTTAGGCATTAGGGTTAGCAGTGTGGTTAAGGGTTAGGCATTAGGGTTAGCAGTGTGGTTAAGGGTTAGGCATTAGGATTAGCAGTGAGGTTAAGGGTTAGGCATTAGGTTTAGCAGTGTGGTTAAGGGTTAGGCATTAGGGTTAGCAGTGAAGTTAAGGGTTAGGCATTAGGGTTAGCAGTGTGGTTAAGGGTTAGGCATTAGGTTTAGCAGTGTGGTTAAGGGTTAGGCATTAGGGTTAGCAGTGTGGTTAATGGTTAGGCATTAGGTTTAGCAGTGAGGTTAAGGGTTAGGCATTAGGTTTAGCAGTGAGGTTAGGGTTAGGCATTAGGGTTAGCAGTGTGGTTAAGGGTTAGGCATTAGGGTTAGCAGTGTGGTTAAGGGTTAGGCATTAGGTTTAGCAGTGAGGTTAAGGGTTAGGCATTAGGGTTAGCAGTGTGGTTAAGGGTTAGGCATTAGGTTTAGCAGTGAGGTTAGGGTTAGGCATTAGGGTTAGCAGTGAGGTTAAGGGTTAGGCATTAGGGTTAGCAGTGTGGTTAAGGGTTAGGCATTAGGGTTAGCAGTGTGGTTAAGGGTTAGCAGTGAGGTTAGGGTTAGGCATTAGGTTTAGCAGTGAGGTTAGGGTTAGGCATTAGGGTTAGCAGTGAGGTTAGGGTTAGGCATTAGGGTTAGCAGTGAGGTTAGGGTTAGGCATTAGGGTTAGCAGTGTGGTTAAGGGTTAGGCATTAGGGTTAGCAGTGTGGTTAAGGGTTAGGCATTAGGGTTAGCAGTGAGGTTAGGGTTAGGCATTAGGTTTAGCAGTGTGGTTAAGGGTTAGGCATTAGGTTTAGCAGTGTGGTTAAGGGTTAGGCATTAGGTTTAGCAGTGTGGTTAAGGGTTAGGCATTAGGTTTAGCAGTGTGGTTAAGGGTTAGGCATTAGGTTTAGCAGTGTGGTTAAGGGTTAGGCATTAGGTTTAGCAGTGTGGTTAAGGGTTAGGCATTAGGTTTAGCAGTGAGGTTAGGGTTAGGCATTAGGTTTAGCAGTGAGGTTAAGGGTTAGGCATTAGGTTTAGCAGTGAGGTTAGGGTTAGGCATTAGGTTTAACAGTGAGGTTAGGGTTAAGTTTCAAATCAGATTGTATGACTTAGTGGCTGTACCAGCTAGTGACCACTCTGCAGAGCTACTTCCAGAACAAGATTCATGGAAAAGCTAACCTGCTATAGGATGTGTAGGTTTACATTCCACACTTCAACCCAGCACTAAAACACCTGATTTTAGTCAACAAGGAAATGAGCAGTTCATTAATTAGTTGAGTCACCAATGTACCTCTCTGGGACTAAGATCTGAGGCCACTAGATTATTGTTTTCTGTTATCCTTGTTGACAATCATTTACTTTTCAATAGGCAGCCATGAGGAATCCCACCCGACTTACGCGGAGGTGATGGCTCTGTAACGTTCCTGTCCAGCCGTGTCCCATATCTGGGCCTTTATCGTCTTCCCATCCACCTGGATGCTGCGGGTGGCAAACTCCACCCCGATGGTGCTCTTACTCTCAAGGTTGAACTCATTCCGTGTGAACCGAGAGAGCAAGTTACTCTTCCCGACACCAGAGTCCCCAATTAGCACAACTTGATAATGAGACAGAAAGAGATGGAGAGAATGAGAAAGACAGAAATTCTTACAGCCGAACTGTCAGGCAGGCTAGCCTAGTCAACAAGTATGTCATAGATGTACTAGGATCCAGGATCCTGGGTTAGACCTTGGCTCAATGCATGCATTCCTCATCATTATGTGACTTGGCCCTCCCACCTACAACTGTTACATAATGCGGGTTGTCATTTCCAATCATATCCATTGACAATATTTGTTATTTATTTGACCTTTATTTAACTAGGCAAGTCAGTTAAGAACAAATTCTTATTTCCAATGACGGCCTAGGAACAGTGGGTTGACCGCCTTGTTCAGGGCAGGATGACAGATTTTTACCTTGTCAGCTCGGGATTGATCTTGCAACACTTCGGTTGTCCAACGCTCTAACCACTAGGCTACCTGCCGCCACTTGAATAAGTGGATGGCTGGAATCGACCTATTTGAAGTGGTATATGTCTTTATATACTTCTGTAAATATTTCTCAGAGCTTATGGGTCTTTTGTTTAATTGTTTACCCCTTAACCAAGGAGACAAAGTAGTTGGTGTCTAATTGATGCTCATTTTGAGTGAAATTCTAGCATGTACAAAGTTGGGCCCCTTAAGAGCACTGCTGAGAAACACTGAACTCAATGATACAATTTTACTATTAATAATATTATTATTATTACTTTTACTACAATAACAGGCTGACAAACGGCCTATTCTACTGTATTTAGCCGACAGTAAAACATTGAGGTGACAGGAGTAGGCCTGGCAGTCACAACAGGGCTGTCGAGGTGGAGCCCTTTTGTATTCTCACAGTACAGTAAGTACAGCTGAACCTTGTCCCTGTGGCATCACTGCTGCTGCAGGAAGCTGATAACATGCTCCGTCAAACCTAAATCGACAGTTTGGCTTTCCTGTTTCAACAGGGTTTCTAAATGATGGTGAGGGAGGAAGAGGAGAACCCTTTATCGGCTGATGTCTACTCCACAGAAGATACTCTGTATCACTTCATAAATAGACCTCTATACAGGGTGTCGCTGGCGAGCTCAATGGAAATCAAAGGATGACATTCTAGAATAGATCAAGGGGATTTCTTGAGATTGAACATAGTAGTCACAGTGTTATATGGTCCTTGGACACGGGTCTACATTGCCAAGTTTTACATTTCCTTTCACTAGTTCTATCAAAAATCTACATGAATTCAACATTTGTATAATCAATAGTCCCACATTAAATAAAATATGAAATAATATATCTATGGGATATGGGAGGCTACAATTCACAATAAAAAAATGAAACTTAATATAGCTCTTTTAACCATAAATTGGAAAACAGCATTCTTGTCAGTAACCTATTGATAAACAGTTCCTCTTTTATGGTTTCATCAGTGTTGATAAAGTCAAAGAAGCAACCGCAGATAGGGTGTTGCACCTTACCTAAAAACATAGCTGTGGGCGTTGTTACAGTGTTACAATGACAACATTTATGTAGCCATAGTAGCAAACGTTTTCCACCAAAGAGACGCATACAATGTTTATTTCTAAAACATTTATCCAGACTATTGTTATTATTCGTTCACACTGATGTCTGATTTGTCATAGGACAGAACGCAACAATGATAGAATTATTGAAGGTCCTATGAACGGGCGGAAGATACAGTCATCAAAATTTACCTTTGAACAAGAAATCGTATTCATCGTCTCTGTTCCCCATTCTAGACGATGCCTCTCCAGCCCTTGTTCCCGAAAGAATGTGCAAAAGTGTATGCCTCTGAATTATCGGTATGTACGGGATAATTGTCTTTATAAATGTGTGAAACAATGCGCCAATGTTGTCTGTCAAACAAGGCTGACCGCAGGAAGAGATCTCAGAACTCTGCACTGGGGAGGAGCCCTGTTTCCATACCTTCCACACGGTGGCGCTGCTGGCTGTCATACTAATAGGAAACAAACAGCACAACCTATCCCTGCTGAGGGCCATTGAGAAAGAGTGTTAGATGCTCAGTTTGTTTATCACACAACTCTTCATCCTTGTAGTTCATGTCCTAAATTAGCAGTGGGCCCTTGTGCATATGGTTGATCAATATTTACATCACTCTAAAACAAATCAATATTAATTGCATACTAATAATATTCAGATATAGTCTCTCCTCATCAAGTTGATATTGGCAATCAAAGAGAAAGTCAGGTTGAGAGTTGAGGTCTTGAACAGGCGACTATTATGTCATTCAGTCGACCTTTTTACATTTACATTTTAATCATTTAGCAGACGCTCTTATCCAGGCGACTTACAGTAGTAAGTGGATACATTTTCATTCTTCTTGATTATGGTGATATTATTTATCAAAGTGCAGCTGCTACTACTCTTACACCTTTGGACTCAGTTTACCATAGTGTCCTTGGTTTTGTAACAGGGGATAGTTTTGATACTCATCACTGCATCCTGTATCAAAAGGTAGGCTGGACTTCGCTAATGACCTGTAGATCTCTACATTACTCCTTTTTGTTTACAACGAGCTACTTCATAAACTCCCATCTTATCTAACTTTGGTGTTGAAGTATAGACACCTCAGTTGTCTAACCCGTTCACAGGATTGGTTAACTCTTGAGGTTCCTACGGTCTCCGCCCGGCGAGTTAAATCTGACAGGATTGGTTAACTCTTGAGGTTCTAGGGTCTCCGCCGGCGAGGTAAATCTGCTTTTAGGTTTAATGCACCGTATTGCAGGAACAACATTCTAAATACATTTAATCTTGATGTCCTAGTGCCGTTCGGGCAATTTAAAGTATTGATTGGGGACTTATTTGTGAAAGACTGTAATGGTTTTTCTGGGTGATTTGTCATATTTTATTTGTGCTTCCTATGACTGTTTTTGTATTTTAATATATACACTACTGTTCAAAAGTTTGGGGTCACTTAGAAATGTCCTTGTTTTGAAAAGAAAAGCAATTTTGTGTTCATTAAAATAACATCAAATTGATCAGAAATACAGTGTAGACATTGTTAATGTTGTAAATGACTATTGTAGCTGGAAACGGCTGATTTTTTATGGAATATCTACATAGGCATACAGAGGCCCATTATCAGCAACCATCACTACTGTGTTCCAATGGCAAGTTGTGTTAGCTAATCCAAGTTTATCATTTTTAAAAGGCCAATTGATCATTAGAAAGCCTTTTTGTAATTATGTTAGCACACCTGGAAACTGTTGTTCTGATTAAAGAAGCAATACAACTGGGCTTCTTTAGACTAGTTGAGTATCTGGAGGATCAGCTTTTGTGGGTTCGATTACAGGATCAAAATGGCCACAAACAAAGACCTTTCTTCTGAAACTCGTTCTGACAAATGAAGGCTATTCCATGCGGAAATTGCCAACAAACGTAAGATCTCGTACAACGCTGTGTACTACTCCCTTCACAGAACACCGCAAACTGGCTCTAAACCAGAATAGAAAAGAGGAGTACATTAGTGTCCAGTTTCAGAAACAGATGCCTCACAAGTCTTCAACTGGCAGTTTCATTAAATAGTACCCTCAAAACAGTAGTCTCAACGTCAACAGTGAAGGGATTCTGGGATTCTGGCCTTCTTGGCAGAGTTCCTCTGTCCAGTGTCTGTTCTTTTGCAAATCTGAATCTTTTAAATCAGCCAGTCCAAGATATGGCTTTTTTGCAACTCTGCCTAGAAGGCCAGCATCCCAGAGTCGTGTCTTCACTGTTGACGTTGAGACTTGTGTTTTGCAGGTGCTATTTAATGAAGCTGCCAGTTGAGGACTTGTGAGCTTCATTAAATAGTACCCTCAAAACACCAGTCTCAACTCAACAGTGAAGAGTTGGAAAGAAAAAGCCATGTGATATATTCAATGCCCATAATATGAACATGTATTTACAAGTTTTTAGCATAGACAACAATGCCAAAGAGATCTAGATTTTTGAATCAAACTTATTTCTAGAAATGGCAGACTGGTCTCATAGTATGACATAACATAGTAAATGTAATTCCGGGACACTGAAATTATTATGATAAGTTACGTTTGGTATGGTTACATAAAATAGTTACTTCAGTTAAGGCAAAAACTAAAGGAGGGTATAACGCGAACTAGTGGTGCGCAGGTTAGCTGTTTCTTCACCGCACCCGCCCGCAATTGTTAATAACTCATAACTCATACGCCATGCACAACCGGCAGACTATATGTGATAAAGTGAAAATCTGAGGCCCGCAACCAACCCTAACCCGCGAATATATAAAATGCGCTTTAGGCTACAGTCAAATATGACAGAACGATTTTTGACAGAGATATGTTTCTTCTCATAATTTCCGACATTTTGGTAGGCTATTTGTTTGTCAACTTTCTATTTTGTCATCATACGTTGCCCTAGAAGACTAAATAAACCTATGCCCAACAGAATAATGTAATAGATCGATAGAATGAATCTTCAGTCTAGTTGACATTGATTACATTTTCTGTCATCTTTCGAGGAGCAAAGACGTTTAGGGACCGGGGAGAAAATACAATAACGCACAAACAAAGGGAAAGATTTTCGGTGCAAATTATGTCCAAATTACATCAGTTTGACCGGTTGTAAGGAAAAGAAAGTTATGAAAACAATGCAATGTGTTTCTGATAGGATTTCAGTTAGGCATCGATGCATATTTTATGTGGTTGAAAAAGCCTACTATCAGCTTTTATGATGAAGACAATACCTTTACATATTGTATCTAACTGAGCATTGCATTCTCTCAAGATGCAGAAAGAAATAAATCATATTTCTCCACTCCTGTTCCCAAGTCCAAATTTTGCCTTCATTTGGTAAATAATTTTACTACAAGAAATGCTTAATTCTGCAGGAGTTATTGTTAAGGCTGTGTGAGAGGTTATAGACCTACAGCCAGTGTCCAGATTTCAGATTCCATTTAACCCATCTAAACAGCAAGCTACAGTTCCCTTGACCTGCCATAGGCCTATTTGATGTCCTGTTTTGTGACTGTCGAATTTGTATATTGCCTCACAAATACCACACATAACACTGCTATTATCCTCTTTTACCACTTCCCCAAATCTTTCCCAAACTTTACTTTTCTGGAACTTGCTCACCTTTATTTTCAACTCTCCTTTCACAGCTTTAACCTTTTAGAATTGAACTTTGACAATGTCCTTTTTGCCTCCGTGGATTTTTTTGCAGATTCCCAAAGCATTATTTGGAGATTGGCTTTGTCGGCTTTTTGGCGTGCGTACAGTTAAGCCCTGAAGTTTAGGCTTATGCACTAATACCAGATAGCCTAAAATAATGAAAGAGAAACCTCAATGTATCCTATATAAATTGCCCAAGAATGATCCATTCATGGATTTTCAACCTGCCTGCCACCATCCCGCCCTTCAGCCACACAATATTTAATTACCTAAACCCATCCTCCCGCTGATATAATCATTAGCAACCCAAAGATTGTGTGTTTGAATCTCATCACAGACAACTTTAGCATTTTGCAACTACTTTGCAACTATTTACTACTTTTAGCTACTTTGTAACTATGTTAGCTAACCCTTCCCCTAACCTTAACCCTTTAACCTAACTCCTAACCCCCAGAGCTAGCTAACATTAGCCACAACAAATTGGAATTCAAACATAAAACATTTTGCAAATTCGTAACATACCACAGCATACCACCCTGCATCCCACGGCTGGCTTGCTAAACTGGATTGGTCTTGGTCAGTCCAGATGGGAGACCAGATGCTGCTGGAAGTAGTGTTGGAGGGCCAGTAGGAGGAACCCTTTCCTTTGGTCTAAAAAAAATATCCCAATGCCCCAGGGCAGTTTTTTTTATTTTACTAGGCAAGTCAGTTAAGAACAAATTCTTACTTTCAATGACAGCCTAGGAACAGTGGGTTAACTGCCTGTTCAGGGGCAGAATGAGCAGAACAACAGCTAGGGGATTTGAACTTGCAACCGTCCAGTTACTAGTCCAACGCTCTAACCACTAGGCTACCCTGCCGCCCCCAGGGCAGTGATTGGGGACATTGCCCTGTGTAGGGTGCAGTCTTTCGGATGAGACCTTAAACAGGTGTCCTGGCTCTCTGTGGTCACTAAAGATCCCATGGCACTTATCTTAAGAGTAGTGGTGTTAATTAACCCTGGTGTCCTGGCTAAATTCCCAATCTGGCCTTCATACCATCATTGCCACCTAATCATCCCCAGTTTACAATGGTCTCATTCATCCCCTTCTCTCCCCTGTAACTATTCCCCATTATGTTGCTGTAAATGTGTTCTCAGTTAACTTACCTGGTTAAATAAATAAAAAAAACATTAAATATTTGGCAAATTCATAACATATTGTACAAATTGCAATTTGTAACGTATCATACGAAATGGATGATGGACATCCACAGATTAATACAAAACGTAACATATCATACAGAAATACGAAATGCTCAGAGACCAGGTTGCAGACCTTCCTTACTGATGATGCTAGGGAAGGCCACTTGACAGCAGGACACACACTCACCTCCTCAAGTTAGTCTCCACCCATTGGATCCGTCAGGAGGTCAGCTGCAGCGGAGTCGCACGTGCTCCATCAGAGACACTTTTAAGGAGATGGGAAACTCCACTGGAATCGTATTAACGCCCATTGTGTAAATTGCCCCAGCTCCTTCAAGGAGTGAATGGGAGTCAATTGGGCGCTAGCTCAAAAACCCAACATTAGCATTAATTTCGTCAACAAGAAATACAACATTACAAATATTTTCCGTGATGTGATATAATTAACTTGATATCTGTAATATTGTATAGCTTTTGAATCGTGACATTACGTACTTTTGAGGAAAATAGGCACGTTTCCTGATTCATACCCTGACTTTAAAAAGCGATTGCGTGACGATTAGTTTTAGCAACCGCGTGACGCAGCATAACAACCTGAGCACGATTGGTCGACAGTCTGCGGGGTGGGGCGTTAGACGTTCCTCCATTCATTGCCCAATGCATTCAAGATCAAGATGGCAGCCTCCGTGTGTCGGTGCTATGAGGTGAGATTTGTTTTAGTATAACCCCCCCTTGCTTGCACTGGTAATCGATGGATATTGACTGATTTGTTTTACAGCTCAGTATTTAACATTCGACGATATTTCTTGAATAACGTGACATTTTATTATGTCGTTATGACAGTTATGAAATGGGCCATAGCCCCCCCCCTCCTCGGTGTTCATGAACATTCTAGCTAGCTGAACATATCAGGCATTCTTCATAGCCTATTATTTCTATATTTTACACCATAACGCTAGAATAGGTAGATATGTATTCTTATAGCTTCAATATGAATGTTTGGTTATAGCCCATGTAATTCTCTTCAGCTGGTCGGAAGACGTCTTCTACTCCTGCCATCCCGTGCTGTCGTCTCCTCATTCAGTAGAGGAGATGCCTACAGGATATGTTGGTCTCCGGCTGTCCCTGTGCAGGTAGCTCTATGCATTATCCAACGCATTATCCTTGTTGACTTTCTAATAGCGATAGATCGGGTGGTAGCTAACTAGCCAATACACCAACTGTTAATATTCTGTCATTCACTTATATTTTAAGTGCCCTCTTCCTCTCAGGTGCGGTATGCGTCAGAACGACCTAGTCGTAAAGGCTTCTTCGGGGAGTTTGTGGAGAACCTGAGGCAGGAGTTTGGGAAGGACAAGGAGATGAAGGAGAATATCAAGAAGTTTAGAGAGGAGGCCAAAAGGCTGGAGGAGTCGGATGCCCTGCAACAGGCTCGGAGGAAATTTGTAAGCTCTAATTTGGTTTGAGTGTAATGTCCCTTTAGGCCCATGGTCACTCACCTTGGTTGTGCAGACTTGTTTCAGCCCAGTACTAACCTTCAACTAGTGAAGGTCTTGATGACATGCTTCCCAGAACTAGAGTTGGTGACAAGTTGACTTTCATCTGTGTTCCAAACAAACACTTGTGATGTCATGCACACTTGATGCTTGACTAATGTGACGTCTCATCCATGTCATCCGTTTCTTTCTGCCAGAAAACAATTGAATCAGAGACGGTAAAGACCTCTGAGGTGTTCAAGAAGACCCTGGGGACTCTGTCTGAGACTGTGAAGGAGGTGAGTCATTGTAACACTCTTGAAAATGATGCATGGAACAAAGGTCATTGACATTTATCAGTTGAAGTAAACCCTCAGAATGAATCCTAAATGTTTAATCATTGTTATGTACTGCTTTTAGCGCATCAGTGGTGTAAATATGTTTTTATATTCCTCTTATAAAATGTTAATTTCAGCTGAGGTATTGGACAACTTATGAGTTAAACTTCACGTCTATATCAGTGCTAACCCAAAGATGGCATTCATGTGGAACTGTTATTTATAGTAGCTTGCTGCTAATCTGCCTAAAGTAAAGTCATTATAACTTGTTGTGGTCCATGTCTGTCTGTCCAGGGCTTTGAGGAAGTGACCCGTACAGACCTGGGAAAGAAGATCAAGGAGGGGTGGAGGAGGCAGCCAAGACGGCCAGGCACTCTGCTGAGTCTGTGTCCAAGGGAGGAGAGAAGCTGGGAGCTACCAGCGCCTTCAGGGCCATCTCACAGGTCAGAGACTGGTATTTCAAATAAGTAACACAACTCTCCATTGAAGGAAATTGGTTACGCTTTATTATTTTATTATTTTGTCTGCTATTTACCCAGTTCCTGCTTAAAAATGGGTTTACTTATCATTAATTGTGTTGAATGATTTTAAATAAGCATACGAATGTAGCAGTTGTAACCAGTTGTTTTGGGGCAAATAGCAGGACTTTTTAAGAAACATTGAAGCATCAAATGGAGGCTGAAAATGAGTCAAACTTCATGAATTCTATGGAATAATTTGACTGATATACTGATCTCCTTTTCCCCTTCCCTCTGTGTGTACAGGGATGGAGTCAGTGAAGAGAGATTGATGTGGTAGACGATGGTACCTATAGGGCTCCTTCTCAACTCAGGAAAAGAAGTGAATTCTCCTTCAAGGGAGGGGAGAGTGACAACCGTGTCTTTGAGGCCAATGAGTATGTCCCCTTTTACTTGTTCATAACCATGGCATGGTACATTTTCCCATTCGCCAACAATGCTATGTGTGTCCATTCAGCCATGCTTGAACCTATTAGGAAATGCAACCAATTGATATAAATGGTCTATTTTGATTTACAGAGAGGACATGGGTGTTGTTCTGCACAATGATTCTAAGTGGTACGCACAGTGGAAGGACTTCAAGGACAACAATATGGTTTTCAACAGTAAGAGAATGTTACTGTATTTCATCAGATAACATGGGAGTGATGTAATCATAGGTCACATTCATGGTTGTGTGCACTTCACTGGCCAGTCAACAGGTGGCACTATATTCATTATATGAGCAAAGTGGAGGTAAAATTTTCGGTGTTGTACTTATATCTTGATGTCAAGACTTTCAGAGATGGGATTTTTCCTGATCAAGAAACACTTTCTCTTACATTGTATATTATTTGATATTCTGAGGAGGGTCCCAGAGTCTTAGAAGTCTGTGATATTTGCAGTTCAGCATTTCCTATATTACCTCTTCTCACTCCTCAGGGTTCTTTGAAATGAAAATGAAATATGATGAAAGTGACAACGCCCTTGTCAGAGCATCTCGAGCCGTGACCGACAGAGTCACCGATCTGCTAGGTAAACAACCTCTCTTTTAAATGATGTCCCGGTTTAATCATTCTATCACTCTGAGGGGATTACTGGGTGTGCACAATAGTTTCTATGTTATATTGTCTGGTGTGTCAATAGCCACAAAGTGACTACCCTCTTTTCCTTCAGATGTTCTGATGGATGGTTGGACTACATGGGTTTCCACTATTTTTACATCAAATCCTTGTTATTTGGTTGGCAGGTGGTCTCTTCTCGAAGACTGAGATGTCTCAGGTGCTGACCGAGATCTTAAAGGCAGACCCCAGCTTTGACAAGGACTCCTTTCTCAAACAGTGTGAGAAGGACATCATCCCCAACATCCTAGAGGTAAGGGCACTAACACTTTCAAGCACTTTTTTTATTTTTATTTTTTAAATCAATGTTTTTTTTTTTTGAATCGTTAGTCATGAGCACTTGGAGCTTTTGAAATGCTCACCAGAAGTGTAATCCATATATCACTGGAATTGAATATATGTTAGTTAGCTTTGTTATAAGAGAACTGTACAGCTCTGCAGTAACTCATGTTTAGGAATGCACCTATGTGGCTCTGTTGTGCAGGCTATGATCCGTGGAGAGCTGGAGGTCCTGAAGGACTGGTGTTATGAAGCTGTAAGTAGTTTTATACAGGCTGCACTCTATTCCTCTTTTCTATGTTTACTGATGTCTGTAACGACTAATGTCTGTACAAAAGCGTTTACTTGGTATGCTTTCTTTTCTCAGAAATATAGTTTTTATTAGATTTTCTTATCACTATCGGGGTGAAAAATACTTTCAAATAGCGTTCTTCCTTCCTTTTGACCCTCGTCTCTCTCTGTCCTCAGACATACAGTCAGCTGGCCCACCCTATCCAACAGGCCAGGGCCCTGGGTCTAATGTTCCAGTCCAAGGTCCTAGATATAGACAACATAGATGTAAGTACATGAATGTGTCTGTCAGGCCCAACCAGGCCATGTCATTACTCTGTTTGAGCTACATGTACAAGTCGGTCACCAACATTTTGGTAGCCAGCTGATTGTCATTATTTCAGGTTTAACATAATTTCCTTCCCCACCTCCCTCTCTGCCATTTCTTCATTCCTTCTATTATTCTCTCTCTCAGTTGGCGATGGGGAAGCTCATGGATCAAGGCCCTGTGCTGATCATCACGTTCCAGGCCCAGGTGGTCATGGTGATTCGTAGTCCCAAGGGAGACCTGGTGGAAGGGGATCCAGTGAGTTACCATGGTTACAACCTCTGATATCTATTCTACCCATCTCTCTCTATCATGGGTCATTTTGCTCCTAAACCTGTCCATCTCTCTAGCCTTTGATGGTAATATGCGGTCTGATACTCTCTAATGTGTGGTTAGCCACTGGGAATAGACGGATACCGGACTGCACTCTGATCAAAGACCATTACAGTAAACAGTCATGTCAGCAGTCTCTATACACAATTTACAATAAGAGAAAAATAACACCGTAATTCCTCTCAGGAGAATGAACATTACAGTTAAACCAACTGGTAAGCTAATCACATATTACAACATGGTAAAAACAAACTGGTGAAGAAAGCTACCTCTCTACATACACATTACTTGTATTTACATATAACAATAGGAAACTTATAGCATTTTAATAAGTATTTGTTACCAGTTACATTTGGTCAAAAACGCACAAATATCCCTGGTCTCCACAAAAGTCAACTGAAAACTGAGAAATAACTTTTAATTTGTTTTATATCAATAGGTTGCCATGGAGAATAATCAAATAATAATAATTGTTAGGACACATGAAATGAAACATACAGAGTTTACCAGAATCTCTAATTAAATTTCACAGGATTTTAAATCTAAATCTAACAGGCTTTTATACAGATGGTATTTTTTGTCCTACTTCCCTAGACCTCTTTCTAGCCCTGTTTCTTCTAGCCCTGTTTCTTCTAGCCCATTCCTGCTTCCCATTCATTAACCTTTATATATTTTTTTCCCATTCTTCTAACTATTGCCCTGTCTTCTTTCTGGTGATATCTCTTGTTCTTCCAACCTTTCCTTCTCTCTCCTAACCCCCCTCCCAGGAGAAGGTGTTGAGGATGATGTACGTGTGGGCTCTGTGTCGGGACCAGGAAGAGCTCAACCCCAACGCAGCCTGGAGACTACTGGACATCTCTGCCTCCAGCACTGAGCAGGCTCTCTGAGAGACCAGGGAAGGAGAAGAGACAGAGGGACACTCTTAGGACACACACTCAACCCAGTATACACACACACACACACACACACACACACACACACACACACACACACACACACACACACACACACACACACACACACACACACACACACACACACACACACACACACACACACTTAACCCAGTATACACACACTTAACCCAGTATACACACACTTAACCCAGTATACACACACTTAACCCAGTATACACACACTTAACCCAGTATACACACACACACACTTAACCCAGTACACACACACACACACACACACACACACACACACACACACACACACACACACACACACACACACACACTTAACCCGGTATACATACACACACACACACACACACACACACACTTAACCCGGTATACATACACATATACGTATACATACACACACTTAACCCAGTATACATACACACACATACACACATACACACACACACTTAACCCAGTATATACACACACACACTTAACCCAGTATATACACACACACACACACACACACACACTTAACCCAGTATATACACACACACACACACACACACACACACTTAACCCAGTATATACACACACACACACACACACACACACTTAACCCAGTATATACACACACACACACACACACACTTAACCCAGTATATACACACACACACACATACTTAACCCGGTATACATACACATATACGTATACATACACACACTTAACCCAGTATACACACACACACACACACACACACACACACACACACACACACACACACACACACACACACACACACACACACACACACACACACACACACACACACACACACACACACACTTAACCCAGTATATACATACACACACACACACACACACTTAACCCAGTATATACATACACACACACACACACACACTTAACCCAGTATATACATACACACACACACACACACACTTAACCCAGTATATACATACACACACACAC
>NW_025746859.1:50000-83451 GCF_021184085.1 Oncorhynchus gorbuscha
CACAGCCCGTGAAGAGGACACACACAGGATGTGGCAGCATGCCACTCTAAAGAAGCACACTGGAGTGTGTGGTCCTAGGAACAGAACAGTGTGTATTACGGACAGAGGAGGAGGTCTCGATGTAAAAGGACAGTTTGTTTTCACCAAGTGACTAAAAACAAAGCGCCTGTGCCCCTCTCTCTCTCTCTCTCTCTCTCTCTTTTTTCCTCTCTCCATCTCTCTCTCTATCTCTCCCAGTGGATGTGTCCATGCTCTTTCATGCTGGTTGCCTGTTTTGGAGCAGAGAGATCCTTCGAATAGTCATATTTAAGCCTATTTATGGTTAAAGCTCCATCCTGTCATGTGTCTTCAACAAGAAGAAACTTAGCGTATTTTAAATGAATATGTCAAACACCGCTTCTTAGCAAGCTAGGCTGGGACCACAGTCAGGCTTGTCATAAGGCCACTACTACTTCAGCTGAATAATTGCCATTTCACCTTTTGCACTTATGTTGTCATTACCTCCACATGTACGTATAGGGTACAGTACAGAAGATAGCTACAGCTACATTCCTACTTTTTATGGTTGTTTTTGAGATTTTATTTATTTATTACATACGTTTGTCTGACTGTATTACAAGGTTTTCACATCGGGAAACCAGAATACTAGTAATTGAAATGATTATTTTTGTTATCCATAATTGTAACTCAAATGGATATTTCTGAAGTGGTGGTTGGTTGTAGCTAACTGATTTCAGTGTTTCATTCATTGCGTTTAACGTTGCAGAACAATGACCATCATTATGATGTGAAGACTTGGTTGGTTCTAGCATGAAGAAAGCATTTAGAAATGGACAATCGTATTTCAGTCATCTATATAAATAACACGTACATGTAATAGTCTGAGATGGACTATTCTACAAAACGATGACCACATTGTATAAAGTAAGGTTAAATATGGCTTGTAAATGAAAGGATATAGGACCTGGAGTTTTATGGAACAACTTGGACCATGAATGTGTTGACACAACTGAATATAGTTCTGTTTCTAACTATATTAACCAGATTTTTCAGGTTTAGTTATTGACAGATAAGGTCAATTTGAAGGCCTAGAATCAGATTTCCCTATGCCCAATCCTATATGTAACATTTATGTGGTATAAATATATCTGATCCTGGAACGGGGGTTGGGGCAACTCCTCGAAGCTCACAGAAAGTTGAAGTGATCAGCCCTTGTAGTGGCAGAAACCTCATACTATACAGTATATCTAAGAAGAGGGGTTTTTTGTGTAAAATCACCTGATTCCACTCTTGGTTGAATCCTAACTTGAGACACACATGCTCAACTCTGGCTCATGCAAACATGAATTCATGTTGATGGGAGATTTGTGGAAATTGAGGTACACGTGTGGATCTCAAGTTAGTATTCAAATGCGAGAGGATCACATTTGTTTACATCCATCCACTTAATTTGAGTCGACCAAAATAAATGTTTGTATTTTTCCCATTTGTTGTTGTTGGTTTTTAACAATGACATAAAACAATGTGTTTTACTTCTGCCATGAATAAAGAATGCTGTATGATGCTGAAGCTTTGTCCCTGTTTTTAATTAGCCGTCATTCACAAAGTTCATTCTTTAGGGGTATATTAGTAGTCTATTGTTGTAATGCATCACACACAAACAGCAACAAACAAAAAATGTCTTCATGTGTTTTCAGCAAACTCAATATCTGTATATACATAAGTATTTGTATGAACATAACCAGATTCAACAACTGAGACATAAACTGAACAAGTTCCACAGACATGTGACTAACAGAAATTGAATAATGTGTCCCTGAACAAAGGGGGGAGGTCAAAAGTAAAAGTCAGTGTCTGGTGTGGCCACCAGCTGCATTAAGTACTGCAGTGCATCTCCTCCTCATGGACTGCACCAGATTTGCCAGTTCTTGCTGTGAGATGTTACCCCACTCTTCCACCAAGGCACCTGCAAGTTCCTGGACATTTCTGGGGGGAATGGCCCTAGCCTTCAACCTCCGATCCAACAGGTCCCAGACGTACTCAATGGGATTGAGATCTGGGGTCTCCACTGGCCATGGCAAAACACTGACATTCCTGTCTTGCAGGAAATCACACACAGAACAAGCAGAATGGCTGGTGGCATTGTCATGCTGGAGGGTCATGTCAGGATGAGCCTGCAGGAAGTGTACCGCATGAGGGAGGAGGATGTCTTCCCTGTAATGAACAGCGTTGAGATTGCTTGCAATGACAACAAGCTCAGTCAATGATGCTGTGACACACTGTCCCAGACCATGACGGACTCTCCACCTCCAAATCGATCCCACTCCAGAGTACAGGCTTTGGTGTAACACTCATTCCTTCGACGATAAACGCGAATCCGACCATCACCCCTGTTGAGACAAAACCGCGACTCGTCAGTGAAGAGCACTTTTTGCCAGTCCTGTCTTTTCCAGCGACAATGGGATTGTGCCCATAGGCAACGTTGTTGCCAGTGACGGGCATCTTTTGGTGTTTTTCAGAGTCAGTAGAAAGGCCTCTTTAGTGTCCTAAGTTTTCATAACTGTGACCTTAATTGCCTACAGTCTGTAAGCTGTTAGTGTCTTAATGACCGTTCCACAGGTGCATGTTCATTAATTGTTTATGGTTCATTGAACAAGCATGGGAAACAGTGTTTAAACCCTTTACTATGAAGATCTGTGAAGTTATTTGGATTTTTACGAATTATCTTTGAAATACAGGGTCCTGCAAAAGGGCCGTTTATTTTTTTGCTGAGTTTATTATGTCTAAGCACATTCAGCATGTTGTCTTTGTTTTTCATCTGGTAAACTGACACGCTTTGATAGCCGTTAATGGATTTGGCCGTTGAGCCTCATACGGTTTTAAATAAAACCTGCTTTTATATTCACACACATAGTCAATAACAGGGGAGCCTGTTTCACTGCTGTCTCCTGTGATGAGGCCATCAGTCCTATTCCTCTGTCCGTCTTTCTCTTTAATATGTGTACCACATCGGGGTTATACACAAAACTTCACCTTTGAGTGGAGTCCACTCTGACCCTTTTAGACTGTGATCCTTTGAAGCCCTGATCCAGTATTTGCAATGGCACACTGAACCGAAGTGGAGTTGAAAGGAGTTTCATTCAGCAACCCCAAAGCCTTGCAGCTCAACGTTGATTTTCACCCGCTACTAGAGGGTGACTTTACTATTAGTGATGACACACTACTGGCTGCATTCTGTGCTTTGCAGTAGGACATGACATTCACTATAGGCCAAAGGGAGAACAGATGGAATCAATAGGGATGTTTTCTGTTTGGCAAGCGCTGTCTAGCTCTCTCACTATTTAGCTGCTGTTAATGGTCCTGATTGGTTATGGTTAGGTTCTGCCCATTGACCCGATGGCTTGGTCCTAATTAAGTGGGCGCTGTCTACTTTCTTCAATGGTTAGATGGTTAGGTGCTTGCTGTCCATGGTCCTGACTGCCATCCTCATAGCCTTTGGTCACATTCCTCTGCTCAAGATGTTGCTGACACATGCCAGATCTGAAATGCCTAAATAGGTATTTTACACATCAGCTAACCACATCATTATGTTGTAGCACATTCGATGACGTGTCACGCAACCATTGGTTGATACATGCAACATCTGAGTAGGGGAACACAACCTCTGTTTGACAGTGTTGAATCTACAGTATGTCAATACTGGTGTTGACAGGGTAACAGGTGAGAACAGACCCTCTCCACCTGCACTCTGCAGGTTTTTAACAAGGACCTTTCTGTACTTTGCTCCGTTCATCTTTCCCTTGATCCTGACTAGTCTCCCAGTCCCTGCCACTGGAAAACATCCCCACAGCATGATGCCGCCACCACCATGCTTCACCATAGGGATGGTGCCAGGTTTCCTCCAGACGTGACGCTTGGGATTCAGGCCAAAGTGTACGACGATCTTGGTTTCATCAGACCAGATAATCTTGTTTCTCATGGTCTGAGAGTCCTTTAGGCTGTCATGTGCCTTTACTGAAGAGTGGCTTCTGTCTGGCCACTCTACCATAAAGGCCTGATTGGTGGAGCGCTGCAGAGATGGTTGTCCTTCTGGAAGGTATTCCCATCCCCACAGAGGAACTCTGGAGCTCTGTCAGAGTGACCATCGGGTTCTTGGTCACCTCCCGGGCGGACAGATCTAGGAAGATTCTTGATGGTTCATCGATTCAAGAATGATGGATGCCACTGTATTCTTGGGGACCTTCAATGCTGCAGAAATGTTTTGATACCCTTCCCCAGCTCTGTGCCTTCAACACAATCCTGTCTCTGAGCTCTACGGACAATTCCTTCAACCTCATTGCTTGGTTTTTGCTCTAACATGCACTGTCAGTTGACCTTATATAGACAGGTGTGTGCCTTTCCAAATCATGTTTAATCAATTGAGTTTACCACAGGTGGACTCCAATCAAGTTGTAGAAACATCTCAAGGATGATCAATGGAAACAAGATGCACATGAGCCCAATTTTGAGTCTCAAAGCAAAGGGTCTGAATGAATAGTTAGTTAAATAAGTATTTTATTTTTTTATACATTTGCAAAAAAAATAATAATTTCACTTCCTCATCATGGGGTATTGTGTGTAGATTGATGGGTATTTTTGTTTATTTAATCCATTTTAGAAAAAGGCTGTAACTTAACAAAATATATACTTTCCGATCAACCAAGTTGTCCCTCAAATATCAAATAGATTTAACAGAAGTTTGAGGGAATAATAAGGGCAATTTTTAGTCCATTTACTAAAAAGGACAGTTGAGCTTTTGAATGTTTCTAGATCTTTAAAATCAAAATCATGGGGATTTGGCATCTTTCATTATGCTACATTTCAAGTAAAGCGCTTCATTGTGCTACATGTCAAGTAAAGAGCTTATATGTAAGTGCTTCCTGAATTGTAACTTCTCGTGTGGTAGGCTATACTCGCAGAGCATTGGTGCGAGAGGGGCCCTGCTGGCGGTTGAGTGTCACTCATAGGTCTGGTCATTCATGTTACATAAGAGATGGCCTTTTAGCCCGAGGCACTTTATGCAATCATATGAACAATGATCTCCACCAACCCTTTGATCTCAACCCCTACAAAAATGCCCACTAATTATAATCCACATAAAAATTAACATGTCCTGTTGCTGCAGGATTATTTTCCTGCTGTGAGAATCAAGGTCATATTAAATTAAGCGCATCTGTACATAAGAGTCTACCTTCACTTATGTACCTATGTACTAGCTGTTGAGAAAGTGGATGAGATGGGAGGGAATGAGTGGGGTAGGGGTTGAACGCTTGGAGATGCTGGCCCTTGGATAGACTGCGCGCAAACATATAGGACACCGCGAACAAGAGCGGTGATAAAAGGAGCGCTGACCGTGGTGCTGAATACACGACTTCACAAGGGATTCCAGTCAAGTGCACCAGAAGACTTGCGCATCCGTCGCGACCAAGAGACTTCACGAAACCGAAGTAAGTCAATCAATTCAACAGTTCAATTGTCGTCAGTTATTCAGGGTTCTGAGAGACTTTGTCCACTTTATAGACGTTTAATAAAATACAGATGCCGACGATATAGGGAAGAAATTGTATTGAATACTTTGATTCGTTTTGCATGCAAATAACGGGTGTCTATGGCTGAAAACAATTTTTTCAAAGTGTAAATGTCCACGTGTTTTCGGGCCAACTAATCTTTTATAAGTTATATTTCGTTTAGACTACTATTTAATTTAGGTCCAAATTCTGTAAACTACCATACAATATAAACATTTTGGTTCAGACAAAAAAAAACATATCTGCCACTGCCAATGGAATTTAAATTTGAGGAAATGTAAAGTCGAGGCCAAAGCCACTGACGTCAAGTGTTTTTACAGTATGTGATGCACATCAGCACATGTAATAACATAGAGATCAGAGCTCAGGGGCAGACTGGTCATCTGGCATTTCGGGCAAATGTTAGATGGGCTGGTCCATTTTTAGCACAGCGATCCCATCTAACTTGTTTGTTTTTTGGGGGGCTAAATTATCATAATTGGGCTAATAATGGGGGGCTCAGGGGAAAAATTGGGCCTGTGTGTTAGGAATGCCAGGGCAGATTTCTGGTCCTAGTCTGGCCCAGGATCAGTTTAGTGGATTTGTAGCCTTCTGTCATCTGTATTCATGACCATGGCTCTGTAATGTTGCTGTGACCATGGCTCTGTGATGCTGCTGTGACCATGGCTCTGTGATGCTACTGTGACCATGGCTCTGTGATGTTGCTGTGACCATGGCTCTGTAATGTTGCTGTGACCATGGCTCTGTAATGTTGCTGTGACCATGGCTCTGTGATGCTGCTGTGACCATGGCTCTGTGATGCTACTGTGACCATGGCTCTGTGATGTTGCTGTGACCATGGCTCTGTGATGCTGCTGTGACCATGGCTCTGTGATGCTGCTGTGACCATGGCTATGTGATGCTACTGTGACCATGGCTCTGTAATGATGCTATAACCATGGCTATGTGATGCTACTGTGACCATGGTTCTGTGATGCTGCTGTGACCATGGCTCTGTAATGATGCTATAACCATGGCTCTGTGATGCTGCTGTGACCATGGTTCTGTGATGCTGCTGTGACCATGGCTCTGTAATGATGCTATAACCATGGCTATGTGATGCTACTGTGACCATGGCTCTGTGATGCTGCTGTGACCATGGCTCTGTGATGCTGCTGTGACCATGGCTCTGTGATGCTACTGTGACCATGGCTCTGTGATGCTGCTGTGACCATGGTTCTGTGATGCTGCTGTGACCATGGCTCTGTAATGATGCTATAACCATGGCTATGTGATGCTACTGTGACCATGGCTCTGTGATGCTGCTGTGACCATGGCTCTGTGATGCTGCTGTGACCATGGCTCTGTGATGCTGCTGTGACCATGGCTCTGTGATGCTGCTGTGACCATGGCTCTGTGATGCTACTGTGACCATGGCTCTGTGATGCTGCTGTGACCATGGTTCTGTGATGCTGCTGTGACCATGGCTCTGTAATGATGCTATAACCATGGCTATGTGATGCTACTGTGACCATGGCTCTGTGATGCTGCTGTGACCATGGCTCTGTGATGTTGCTGTGACCATGGTTCTGTGATGCTGCTGTGACCATGGCTCTGTAATGCTGTTGTAACCATGGCTCTGTGATGTTGCTGTGACCATGGCTCTGTGATGTTGCTGTGACCATGGCTCTGTGATGCTACTGTGACCATGGCTCTGTGATGCTGCTGTGACCATGGCTCTGTGATGCTGCTGTGACCATGGCTCTGTGATGCTGCTGTGACCATGGCTCTGAGTCTTGGTGTGTTCAAGTGCACATCTGGACAGCCACCTAAATGATTGATCTAATGCTTAGGAACCAGAAGAAGGCGGAAGCTGTATTTGTTTGCTTTTGAAGACAATCACTTTAATGTGGTTATTCCAAACATTCATGGTTGTGCTCTGTTCTGTTTTCTTCACACCCCTGCGCTTATATATTTTTTTTGCATTAATATTTTCTTACATATTTTCCTTACTTTTTGGTCCTATTTTCAAGTTAATAGAAGTCAATAGAACTTGCCCCTGGCCCATTACTGTTCAGGATTGAGATTTCCTATCACCCTTTCTTTGCCCTGTAGTCATTCACCACGGAGTCTGACATGTTGAATTTAAGCACTCAACGTTGATCAAGCGTTTTATTTTGTTTTTCTCAACTGTCCAACCCTATAAGCTGGAGCTATTTGATAAATGACAGGATATCATCTCCTTATTTTATCCAGTCTCCATTAAAGCTTTCAGCCTGTCCTGAGCCCATGCAGGGCTATTAACTTGTCTTTGTGAGGAGCTGGAGAGGAGGAGAAGCCTCGTGGAATAGACATAGCAGACTGCAGTGAGCTGCTCCTGCTAAGTTTACATCACTCATTAAAATGGATTGGCTTTTCTGAACAAGACCGAGTTCTTGGCATCACAAGGATTTCCCTGGGATCAGTGTCTAGTCCTATGCGCATTGTGTTGCTGACTTTCTTACGCCAGTCTGAAGTGTTTGAGACAAATGTTTGAGTTCATCCTCTGAGATGAAATACACAGAAGTGTTGGACTTGCAGACGTTTGTTTGTGTTATCTGAAGTCTGAACATGACTTTAAATCATGCCTTCATACAGTAGAATAAACCGAGCTCCTCAGGTTGTTCACTTCATGCTGGGCACCGATTGACTGTAGTGTTTTGTTTGACTCGGTTGCTTTTTCTTTCAGGTTGTCCGCTGAAGAGTCCCAAATGGAGACACACAGCATCGTTGGAGCGAATGATGAATGACCATGGCATCCCCAACAGAGAGGAGCAATTATTCAGCCCAACAGTGAAGAGATGTCTCTGACTACTCTATTCCTGTTCAAGCTGACCTGTCAATTAGACCTTGCAATCACTCTTCAAGCATCTTTCTGGCAATAACTAAACAGGCGTTTTAACTACTGATCCAAGGATAAGAATTCATAGCAATACAATACAGACATTTGCTGTGTTACAGTACTTCTAACGTATTGGTGAGCCCAGTCAGAAATATCAATGGACTTTATGAGTCGGTTATAATGATATTATTAGTTTGGGGATAAGAAATACTCTCTTGTCATATTGGCCCACAGAGCCAAGCTTCTTATGAAAATCTCTCACTCCACTTACCCTGACCTGAAGCTTATTAAGCTATGAACATTTGAACATACAAGCACTATATACTAGGTCATTGATCCACAATTCCTCTTCAACAACTGTTAGATGTATCCCCCTCGCCCCGCCTCCTGTTTCTAATTATTCACAAGGCCCCCGGCATAGTTGGACCATTGCTTAAAGAAGTCGATTTGACAGGTTAGAGAATCTACATTTGCCAGTGCAAGTGGTACGTGGGGAGGACGTTGGTACAACTGTCACATTCAGCTTGTATGTACTGTACAGGTCTGTGTTCCTTGGCTGTTACAATCCAACATGGACACCAGAACACGACAAGTCCTTGAATATGAATTAAGCCCCAGTGAGCCTGTTCCAACTTGTCTGTTATTGGTTTACTGAAGTGTTCATGAATCCATAGGACTGCTTTTCATCAAGTCATCCCTGTTTGGCTTCTATCACTGTTGTTGCCTATGCGGTCAAAGGGTGAACTGAACTGACCCCCAAATTCCCCCATCCACTCCACACAAAGGCTCCTTTTAGATGATGACCGATACCCAAACTGTTTTTCATACCCAAACTCTGTTTTCTACCTTAATTCGAAAACAAAACAAAATAATCTTAACAACAAATGACATTTTTCAGTGTAGGTCACATTTCTGACACTCCAACTCCAAGATGAGTGATGTGCCCTCCTGGCTGGACTATGAACACTATGAACTGTTGTCCCCGACCCCAGCAAGTTTCCCCAGGAGCCCCTCAGGCACGGGGCTGCTGCCCGTAGCAGGCCACGTGGAACAGGGTATGGCCCTGTGCTTCGTGGGCCTCCTGCTGCTCCTCCTGCTCTTCCTAATAGTACGCTGCATCCGCATCCTGCTGGACCCCTACAACAGTATGACCGCCACCTCCTGGACCAACGACCCCAGGGACCCGTTGGAGAGGGGTCAGTTTGACTATGCCCTGGTGTAGGAGGGTTTGGGAGAAAAAGAGGGATGTGGAGAGTTTTGGGACCCTGAAGCAGGTTCAAGGGGGATGTTGCCCTAACCTTTGGATGGACTTGGATGAGACCAAAAAAAGTAGCTACATATGTAGGATCTTAATTTGATCACCCTGTTGCATGAGAACTTGTAGTGTATTGGAGGTTTAAAAAGGCTTCTGAAGTTTCACCTATGAAAAATGTATCAACCCCTACAAAAATATTAATTATAATCCACACAATAATTCACATTTTCTGTTGCTGCAGGATTATTTTCCTGCTGCAGAAAATTGGGTCAAATTAAGATCCTACATCTGTAGCTAGAGAAGGAGAACACGTGGATGGAATTTGATGTCCCTGTCTCATTGAAAACAATTACATCCGGTTTGGTCCTGTCATCATGAGTAGCCTATTTGAATGCAGTATTAGATAGTCTGCTTCATAATAATAATAATAACTTTATTTGTATAGCGCTTTTCAATACAGGTCACAAATAATACAATTAAATAAAAGTACGAACAAAGAAACAAAGACCGGAGGAAGGAGAATGACTTAAGACAGCTCATTAAAATCATACATTGTAATCCTACATTAAAAACATCTTTATGAACGTGTTTTTTCAGCAGTCATTTTATCAGCAAGCACAGAGTCTGCAAGCCTGCACTCCTCTGGCAGACCATTTCAAGGTCTAGGGGCTCTCTGGCTCAGATGGTTTGGGAAGAAGAAGTGGACTTTCGTGACGCAGCTTGTGGGAAGGACTGAGTCTCAAATCAATGCAATCCGATTTCCAATATAGGCGACAACAGTGACTAGGGTCTGGTAGATATGACCCTAGGTGACAACAGTACCTAGGGTCTGGTAGATATGACCTTAGGTGACAACAGTAACTAGGGTCTGGTAGATATGACCCTAGGTAATAACAGTACATAGGGTCTGGTAGATGTGACCCTAGGTGACAACAGTACCTAGGGTCTGGTAGATGTGACCCTAGGTGAAGACAGTAACTAGGGTCTGGAATATGTAACCCTAGGTGAAGACAGTAACTAGGGTCTGGAATATGAAACCCCAGGTGACAACAGTAGCTAGGGTCTGATAGATGTAACCCTAGGTGACAACAGTGACTAGGGTCTGGAATATGTAACCCTAGGTGACAACAGTAGCTAGGGTCTGATAGATGTAACCCTAGGTGACAACAGTGACTATGGTTTGGTAGATGTGACCCTAGGTGACAACAGTGACTAGGGTCTGGTAGATGTGACCCTAGGTGACAACAGTGACTAGGGTCTGGTAGATATGACCCTAGGTGACAACAGTACCTAGGGTCTGGTAGATGTGACCCTAGGTGAAGACAGTAACTAGGGTCTGGAATATGTAACCCTAGGTGAAGACAGTAACTAGGGTCTGGAATATGAAACCCCAGGTGACAACAGTAGCTAGGGTCTGATAGATGTAACCCTAGGTGACAACAGTGACTAGGGTCTGGAATATGTAACCCTAGGTGACAACAGTAGCTAGGGTCTGATAGATGTAACCCTAGGTGACAACAGTGACTATGGTTTGGTAGATGTGACCCTAGGTGACAACAGTGACTAGGGTCTGGTAGATATGACCCTAGGTGACAACAGTGACTAGGGTCTGGAATATGTAACCCTAGGTGACAACAGTAGCTAGGGTCTGATAGATGTAACCCTAGGTGACAACAGTGACTAGGGTCTGGAATATGTAACCCTAGGTGACAACAGTGACTATGGTTTGGTAGATGTGACCCTAGGTGACAACAGTGACTATGGTTTGGTAGATGTAACCCTAGGTGACAACAGTGACTATGGTTTGGTAGATGTAACCCTAGGTGACAACAGTGACTATGGTTTGGTAGATGTGACCCTAGGTGACAACAGTGACTAGGGTCTGGTAGATATGACCCTAGGTGACAACAGTGACTAGGGTCTGATAGATGTAACCCTAGGTGACAACAGTGACTAGGGTCTGGAATATGTAACCCTAGGTGACAACAGTAGCTAGGGTCTGATAGATGTAACCCTAGGTGACAACAGTGACTATGGTTTGGTAGATGTGACCCTAGGTGACAACAGTAGCTAGGGTCTGATAGATGTAACCCTAGGTGACAACAGTGACTAGGGTCTGGAATATGTAACCCTAGGTGACAACAGTAGCTAGGGTCTGATAGATGTAACCCTAGGTGACAACAGTGACTAGGGTCTGGAATATGTAACCCTAGGTGACAACAGTAGCTAGGGTCTGATAGATGTAACCCTAGGTGACAACAGTGACTAGGGTTTGGTAGATGTGACCCTAGGTGACAACAGTGACTAGGGTCTGGTAGATATGACCCTAAGTGACAACAGTACCTAGGGTCTGGTAGATGTGACTCTAGGTGAAGACAGTAACTAGGGTCTGGAATATGTAACCCTAGGTGAAGACAGTAACTAGGGTCTGGAATATGTAACCCGAGGTGACAACAGTAGCTAGGGTCTGGTAGATGTGACCCTAGGTGACAACAGTGACTAGGGTCTGGTAGATATGACCCTAAGTGACAACAGTACCTAGGGTCTGGTAGATGTGACTCTAGGTGAAGACAGTAACTAGGGTCTGGAATATGTAACCCTAGGTGAAGACAGTAACTAGGGTCTGGAATATGTAACCCGAGGTGACAACAGTAGCTAGGGTCTGGTAGACGTGACCCTAGGTGACAACAGTGACTATGGTCTGGTAGATGTAACCCTAGGTGACAACAGTAGTGACTAGGGTCTGGTAGATGTAACCCTAGGTGGCAACAGTGACTAGGGTCTGGTAGATATGACCCTAGGTGACAACAGTAACTAGGGTCTGGTAGATGTGACTAGGTGACAACAGTGACTAGGGTCTGGTAGATATGACCCTAGGTGACAACAGTAACGAGGGTCTGGTAGATATGACCCTAGGTGACAACAGTACCTAGGGTCTGGTAGATATAACCCTAGGTAATAACAGTACATAGGGTATGGTAGATGTGACCCTAGGTGACAACAGTGACTAGGGTCTGGTAGATGTGACCCTAGGTGAAGACAGTAACTAGGGTCTGGAATATTTAACCCTAGGTGACTACAGTAGCTAGGGTCTGATAGATGTAACCCTAGGTGACAACAGTGACTAGGGTCTGGAATATGTAACCCTAGGTGACAACAGTAGCTAGGGTCTGATAGATGTAACCCTAGGTGACAACAGTGACTAGGGTCTGGAATATGTAACCCTAGGTGACAACAGTGACTAGGGTCTGATAGATGTGACCCTAGGCGACAACAGTGACTAGGGTCTGATAGATGTGACTCTAGGCGACAACAGTAGCTAGGGTCTGATAGATGTGACCCTAGGCGACAACAGTGACTAGGGTCTGATAGATGTGACCCTAGGCGACAACAGTGACTAGGGTCTGATAGATGTGACCCTAGGCGACAACAGTGACTAGGGTCTGATAGATGTGACCCTAGGCGACAACAGTGACTAGGGTCTGATAGATGTGACCCTAGGTGACAACAGTGACTAGGGTCTGATAGATGTGACCCTAGGCGACAACAGTGACTAGGGTCTGGTAGATGTGACCCTAGGCGACAACAGTAACTAGGGTCTGGTAGATATGGCTCTCTTGGTAACTTTGATAAGGGATGGGTCATCTTCAGACAGACAACTCTCCCAACAAATCACGAGGTAGACGTGCTAGAAGTCGCGACTCAAAACCAAGGTTTTCAGGCAAAAACTTTGCAGTGGTTTTAAAGAGTGTGATCTGCACTCTTTCAAAAATAATATCTGATCTCTATTCTTGCTAGCTACTTATTATGCCAGGTGATGTGGCCAAGAAGCAGATGAGGCAGTAACGTAGGCAGTGATGTACTGTAGGCAGTGATGTAGGCAGTGATGCAACCAGAGATGTAGGCAGTGACGTAAACAGTGATGTAGGCAGTGATGCAACCAGAGATGTAGGCAGTGATGCAGGCGGTGACGTAGGCAGTGATGCAACCAGAGATGTAGGCAGTGATGCAGGCGGTGACGTAGGCAGTGATGCAACCAGTGATGTAGGCAGTGATGCAACCAGAGATGCAGGCAGTGATGTAGGCAGTGATGCAACCAGAGATGCAGGCAGTGATGTAGGCAGTGATGCAACCAGAGATGCAGGCAGTGATGTAGACAGTGATGTAGGCAGTGATGTAGGCATTGATGCAACCAGAGATGTAGGCAGTGATGTAAGCAGTGGCGTAGGCAGGGATGTAGGCAGTGATGCAACCAGTGACATTTCTGATTTCCTTTTAGAACAGGTTGTCCCCTCTGTTGTTCTCTATCAGTAGCAGTGAGATTTAAAGCAAACGTAATCTATTGAATAATCTATAGGTGCCTCATAAAGCTAATTCCAGAGGATCAGTCCTCCCAGAGAGACACCCTCAGATAAATACTGTATGGAACTGATGCTTGATACTGTATGGAACTGATGCTTGATACTGTATGGAACTGATGCTTGTAAGCAGCCTCTACCTCCACCTACCGTTATATGGTATCATGATTTGTGAACAGCTTGATTGTTAGATTTTATGTATTTGATCTTAATAAATTGGTCCCAATATGAATGATATTAACTTGCTTAGTAGCAAGCATTAGTCTTGTCTTATCCTCTTGTGTCAAGTCAGGACAATTTCTAGAGGTGGACAATGAGTTCAGAGCTGGTAGTCTTTTCTATTTCTGCTAACCGAGGACCTCTTCTGGTAATCTGGGGTACTTACAGCTCCATTCTGTGCCAGTCCTTCGTAGTTTGTGGCATCTCCAGCATTGATTTGTGGGAATGCAAACAGACAAACAGAAACCCATGAACTCATTACATGTGATGATGCCGTTGGCATATAAACACCATCTGACGTGACCAGGAAAAACTCTCTGCCCTGACTCATGACATTTCCAGTACAATTATCAGGTACATTGGTGTACACACTGCAAACTCCAGGAACGTAATTCAAATATCTATCCTGCAATTCCACCTCCTAGTGAGTGACTGACCTACAACAATCAACAATGGGCCTCTGTGAAGGTATATCCATTGGCGCTTTGTAATTACACCTTAAACAATGTAAATGATTGGCGTGTTACCAGTGACACATGCTGCTATTGTAATATGAAAAGTTAGTTATAACCAAATTAAAATTGCATGCTAATTGCTTCCAGTTGAAGGGAGCCCAATAGGATGCTCTGAATAACAGCCACACCTCTCATCTCATTAGGCAAGCAATTACCGATGCAGATTGTGCCACAGTGGGTTCACACAATGTAGTAACCTGGTAGGCACAACGCCAATGGGGCTCTTCATTCACTAGCGCAGACCAAAGCATTGACACACTGTATAAAATAATACAGAAGTCTTGAAACATTTTGCATGGCTGACATGCTTAGAAAATACATATTTCAGTATGTATTCCCTATAAAAAACAAGTGAAAATATGTACATAACTACTATTTAATCAACGCAACATTGACATTATCCCACCCCTAGTTAGACACTATTAGCTTAAAATGCTAAATCTAATTAATTAATTAATTTCTAGCAATCCTGCTCCTGTCTGCCTGTGTGGTGCGCGTGTTTGTCTAGCACTTCGTGGTGATGTTGATGGGATAACTGTCGTGGGTTGACAGAAATACTTTCCCTAAAACCTTACCTTAATTAAATTTTAACTACCAAGTAGTCCTACCTGGCAGAAGTATATTATAAGTACATCATTTGTATCTATTATTTGTTGTTTGCTAACTTTGCCATGAAATGTGCAGCATCAGACAGAACCATCGTTAGACCGGCACATTCCTCCCTCAATAGATGCACAATTAAAGGGGAATTACACAAAGAAATCTACATTTGTTCGTTTTCTACCAGACCTAAAAAAAAATGTATCTTCGGATGTGATTTAAGCATTGACATGCACTCAGAACATCAAATTTCGTTGTTTCTCTTTGAACAATTGTAATTTTGAGAGTGAAAAACAACAAATCTAAAACCAGGTAATATAAAACTGAGAAAAGAGAATATGGGAAACTATAAAACAGTATTCTGGGGGGGAAAAAAATCACAGATGTATAGGGCCCCCCTTAGAGTAGTTTATTAACCATTCTTTTTGCAAGGTATATTGACAGAAAACATAGTGCTCTGCGTGCCTGGTGGGTATTCGACCATGCTACAAAAGGCTAGCGCCGGCCCTGCGTGCCTGGTGGGTATTCGTTCATGCTACAAAAAGGCTAGCGCCGGCCCTGTGTGCCTGGTGGGTATTCGACCATACTACAAAAGGCTAGCGCCGGCTCTGCGTGCCTGATAGGTATTCGACCATGCTACAAAAGGCTAGTGCCGGCTCTGCGTACCTGGTAGGTATTCGACCATGCTACAAAAGGCTAGCGCCGGCCCTGCGTGCCTGGTGGGTATTCGACCATACTACAAAAGGCTAGCGCCGGCCCTGCGTGCCTGGTGGGTATTCGACCATGCTACAAAAGGCTAGCGCCGGCTCTGCGTGCCTGGTGGGTATTCGACCATGCTACAAAAGGCTAGCGCCGGCCCTGCGTGCCTGGTGGATATTCGACCATGCTACAAAAGGCTAGCGCCGGCCCTGCGTGCCTGGTGGGTATTCGACCATGCTACAAAAAGGCTAGCGCCGGCCCTGTGTGCCTGGTGGGTATTCGGCCATGCTACAAAAGGCTAGCGCCGGCTCTGCGTGCCTGATAGGTATTCGACCATGCTACAAAAGGCTAGCGCCGGCCCTGCGTGCCTGGTGGGTATTCGACCATGCTACAAAAGGCTAGCGCCGGCCCTGCGTGCCTGGTGGGTATTCGACCATGCTACAAAAGGCTAGCGCCGGCCCTGCGTGCCTGGTGGGTATTCGACCATGCTACAAAAGGCTAGCGCCGGCTCTGCGTGCCTGGTGGGTATTCGACCATGCTACAAAAGGCTAGCGCCGGCTCTGCGTGCCTGGTGGGTATTCGACCATGCTACAAAAGGCTAGCGCCGGCTCTGCGTGCCTGGTGGGTATTCGACCATGCTACAAAAGGCTAGCGCCGGCTCTGCGTGCCTGGTGGGTAGTCGACCATGCTACAAAATGCTAGCGCCGGCCCTGCGTGCCTGGTGGGTATTCAACCATGCTACAAAAGGCTAGCGCCGGCCCTGCGTGCCTGGTGGGTATTCGACCATGCTACAAAAGGCTAGCGCCGGCCCTGCGTGCCTGGTGGGTATTCGACCATGCTACAAAAGGCTAGCGCCGGCCCACTTGACATAACCTTCGGTCTGGTTTCAAGGTTGGACAGTGTTATCCTGAAAAAAGTTGTTGTGGATAACCCAATAACAATCAATATTCTATTATTGCAAATTTCATTTACATTTTGCAATTACTGACAGATAGACTCATTTTTCCTCGCTGATTAAGAGTTCTTACAACCATTACTGTTTTTCCCCCTTTTTCCCCTCTTGTCCTCATTCCTAAGTAGGCTGCATTAACTGAACACGCCCCTTTTGTTGCTGCTTGGGTAACAGTGGAATCAAACGTTCACAGCACAGTTGTTAATCTGCTATTGATCACCAGAGAGGAAAAACGTCCAGTTATACTGATTCATCTGTGATTCGTCTTTCTCTTTGGCAACGCAATCCTCAATTACTGCATCAAATCTCTGACAGGTAGGTCGTCGTAATAACTGTTCTTGTTGCAACAGTTTTCACCTGAAATATTAGTTCTCAATATAAATATAGTTATTCATAGAATAACCAGTCAACAAATTTAACAAACATGAATAATACATCTTTCATATAGGCCAACCAGGACAGACACAGTTGCATATTTGACTCCACTATAATAACAACATGGATTGATCTCGTTAATTACCTTTGTTTTAACAAAAATGATTGCTTCTCATGATCGCATTTCTTTTTAAAATTATGTCAAACTATAGCCTGAAGTTAACTTTTCAGCAGTACTGATGGGTTTTTAATGGTTAAATCAATGACCCCTGCAAACCATAGCATAGTCACATGATTCAGTATTTGATTAAATGTCAAAGCACTGAGCATCGAGCTAAATTCTTGCATAGCTTAAAATAATCACCAAGCCATGAATACAGGTACGCACCCACCCACGCACACACACACACACACACACACACACACACACACACACACACACACACACACACACACACACACACACACACACACACACACACACACACACACACACACACACACACACACACAAAGAAAATGGCCCTGGGATACTGAAGTTTATTCTGCTCCAACTCATTCAGCAGTAATCAATTATATATCATTAAGCCACTTATCCCTCTTCCTGTCTCCATCCAGCATGGACCTCTTGCCTGATCTGTGGAAGCATGAGTACTGGCTGCCTCCTGGGGTCACCTGGAGAGACATGGAGCAGATGGAGGAGCATCCGCCACCCTGTGACCTGCTGTTTGCCTTGCCTCCGGCTCTGGGGTTCATTGCCCTCCACAGGTAACTTTTTAAAACCACAGTATGGACTCCCATCTTGGATACCTTCATGTGGGTTTGCAACAATACTTTGGCTGTGGTCTTGTATGGGTCAGTTGGTAGAGCATGGCACTTGTAAATGCCAGGGTTGTGGGTTTGATTCCCATGAGGGACCAGTATGAAAGTGTATGCACTCACTACTATGGTTATTTAAAAAAAAATGTAATGAACAAAGGAATGTGTCTGAAATATGAGTCAGTGATTTTAAAAAGGGGAAGATTCAGTCAAACTTTATTTGGAGAATCCTGATAGTAGATGCTCTGGAGATCGTCATACGATAAACAAACTATCTGTTGATAAGCAACTGCTTGCTAAGTTTACAGTTAGGGTTAGGTTTAGAATAAGGATTATGGTTAGGGTTAGGGTTAAATTAAGGGTTAGGATAAGGTTTAAGGTTAGGGCCAGAGTCAGTAGATAGTTAGTTGAAATGTTACTAAGCATCTATAGATGGACTAACCAAAAAAGTGTTACCAATTCAACTCACACAGTGGAGCAATCTGATTGTACACTGCAAAACTGCACCCTTCATTGACATCAAGTTTACTGTCATTATGTTTACTTTCACCCAGTGAATATGTTTGAGTAATGGCACACCCGTATCTAGTTTTTTTATAGTTGAATAATACCATGATTTTTCCGCAGTGTGACTGTTCCGCATCAAAGGTTTGATTGAATTATTGTCATGCCCCTTCATGAGCTCTTCATCCTCATTAGAGGATGCTGTTTTGTTGGTTGACCTGCACTGTACAGATGTATGATCTTAATTTGAACCAGTTTGCGACAGTGGGAAAATAATCCTGCAGTAACAGGAAATATGTTTTATTTTTATTTGTTTAATTTTTTACCCTTTTCTCCCCAATTTTGTGGTATCCAATTGTTTAGTAGCTACTATCTTGTCTCATCGCTACAACTCCCGTACGGGCTCGGGAGAGACGAAGGTTGAAGGTCATGCATCCTCCGATACACAACCCAACCAAGCCGCACTGCTTCTTAACACAGCGTGCATCCAACCCAGAAGCCAGCTGCACCAATGTGTTGGAGGGTACACCGTGCACCTGGCAACCTTGGTTAGGGCACACTGCGCCCGGCCCGCCACAGGAGTTGCTGGTGCGCGATGAGACAAGGATATCCCTACCGGCTAAGCCCTCCCTAACCCGGACGACGCTAGGCCAATTGTACGTCGCCCCACGGACCCTCCCGGTCGCGGCCGGTTACGACAGAGCCTGGGCGCGAACCCAGAGTCTCTGGTGGCACAGCTGGCAGAAACATTAAGATAAGCTTAGATCACATTGGCCACCAATTGTCTAGCTCCATCATGGGGAATGAGAAGCAGAGCCATCGTCACGCATGGTGGAAATTATATCAAGCCAATGGTGTTTTTTTGTTTTACTTGTAAACATAAAATGTGCATTAAATATTCCTATATGTGCATTAAATATTCCTATATAGCACCCTTAACCACTGCGCCACCCGGGAGGCCCGAAATATGAATTATTATGTGGATTATAATTAATGGATATTTTTGTATTGGTTGATACATTTTTTTGTAAGGGAAAATCAAGTCTGAAATGTGAAAGTGCATTGAAATATCAAACTTCAAGAGCCTCTTTAAACCTAAAACACACTACACGTTTTTCATTTCCTGCATTGCAGGAATGTTCTCTGCAACAGTGGCATCAAATTAAGATCCTATATCTCTAATGCCTACAGGTGCTCTGGCAGGTATTGTTATTGGTAGCTCAGGTCAGTTGGGAATAGTAGAGAGAACAGGTGTGAGCGGTTTGCTAAATGAGAGAACAGCAGCAGGTAGAGTGGAGAGAGGATGGGCTCTGTTGCTATAGTAGCTGTTTCCTACGGTGACCTGAGAAGCTTTCTCTGGCCTAATAAATGGCTTAATGAGGATATTACAGCAACACAGACACAAGCACATATTTTCTGTATACAGACACATGGTGTGAGCGCACACATGCACACACCGGTACACACATACACACACACACAAACACGTCATGTATAGATTAAGAAAGAGCTATAGAGACACACACCTATTGTCATATTGTAATATTTCACCTCTTGTCAAGGAGATCAATAACTGTGTTTATGTTTTCCTCACTGCCAGGGTTGTGGCTCCCCCCTTGGGCAGATATGTGGGGTTGCAGAACAGATTTCACATGGCTGCCACTCCTTCTCCAAAGCTTGAGTCCTTCTACACCCAACAAAATCGACAACCACCTCAGATTAGTGTCAGAAACATCAAACTCTGATAATGATATATGCCAGTCTTGATCTCTTACATCAACATAGCTACTGGAAGTGTTGGCGCTGTGGGAACAGACACCCCTTCAAATTAGTGGACTCGACTATTTCAGCCACACCCGTTGCTGACAGGTGTATAAAATCGGGCACAGAGCCATGCAATCGCCGTAGACAAACATTGGCAGTAGAATGGCCTGTACTGAAGAGCTCAATAACTTTCAATGTGGCACCGTCATAGGATGGCACCTGTCCAACAAGTCAGTTTGTCATATTTCTACCCTGCTAGAGATGCCCGGTCAACTGTAAGTGCTGTTATTGTGAAATGGAAACGTCCAGGAGTAACAACGGCTCAGCCGCGAAATGGTAGGCCACACAAGCTCACAGAAAGGGATCGCTGTATGCTGAAGCACGTAGCGCATAAAAATCGTCTGTCTTCGGTTGCAACACTCACTAGCTGTCCCAACTCATAGTGCCAACTGTAGTTTGGTGGAGGGGGTTAATGGTCTGGGGCTGGTTGCATGGTTCGGACTAGGCCCCTTAGTTCCAGTGAAGGGATATCTTAACGCTAAAATCAATTCTAATTTTATTTGTCACATGCGCCGAATACAACAGGTGTTGTAGACATTACAGTGATATGCTTACTTACAAGCCCTTAACCAACAATGCAGTTTTAAGAAAATACCTTTAAATAAAGTAAGAGATAAGAATAACAAATAATTAAAGACCAGCAGTAGATAACTGCTACATCATACACTGACATTCTCGGCCGATCTGTGCTTCCAACAGGTTGTGGAAGCCCCTTTCCTGTTTCAGCATGACAATGCCCATGTGCACAAAGCGAGGTCCATACAGAAATGGTTTATTGAGATCGTTGTGAAAGACCTTGACTGACCTACACAGAGCCCTGACCTCCACCCCATCGGACACCTTTGGGATGAAGTGGAACTCCGACTGCGAGCCAGGCCTAATCTCCCAACATCAGTGTCCGAATCTCACTAATGCTCTTGTGGCTGAATGGAAGCAGTCCCTGCAGCAATGTTCCAACATGTAGTGGAAAGCCTTCCCAGAAGAGTGGAGGCTGTTATAGAAGCAAATTGGGGACCAATTCCATATTAATGCCCATGATTTTGGAATGAGATGTTCGACGAGCAGGTGTCCACATACTTTTGGTCTTGTAGTGTACAGTTGAAGTCGGAAGTTTACATACACCTTAGCCAACTACATTTAAACTCAGTTTTTCACAATTCCTGACATTTCATCCTTGTAAAAAATTCCCTGTCTTTAGGTCAGTTAGGATCACCACTTTATTTTAAGAATGTGAAATATCAGAATAATAGTAGAGAGAATGATTCAGCTTTTATTTCTTTCATCACATTCTCAGTGGGTCAGAGGTTTACATACACTCAATTAGTATTTGGTAGCATTGCCTTTAAATTGTTTAACTTGGGTCAAACATTTCGGGTAGCCTTCCACAAGCTTCCCACAATAAATTAGGTGGATTTTGGCCCATTCCTCCTGACAGAGCTGGTGTAACTGAGTCAGGTTTGTAGGCCTCCTCGCTCGCATGCACTTTTTAAGTTCTGCCCACAGATTTTCTATAGGATTGAGGTCAGGGCTTTGTGATGGCCACTCCGATACCTTGACTTTTTTGTCCTTAGGCCATTTTGCCACAACTTTGGAAGTATGATTGGGGTCATTGTCCATTTGGAAGACCCATTTGCGACCAAGCTTTAACTTCCTGACTGATGTCTTGAGATGTTGCTTCAATATATCCACGTAATTCTCTTACCGCATGATGCCATCTATTTTGTGAAGTGCACCAGTCCCTCCTGCAGCAAAGCACCCCCACAACATGATGCTGTCACCCCCGTGCTTCACGGTTGGGATGGTGTTCTTCGGCTTGCAAGCCTCCCCCTTTTTCTTCCAAACATAATGATGGTCATTATGGGCAAACAGTTCTATTTTTGTTTCATTAGACCAGAGGACATTTCTCCAAAAAGTACGATCTTTGTCCCCATGTGCAGTTGCAAACCGTAGTCTGGCTTTTATATGGCGGTTTTGGAACAGTGGCTTCTTCCTTGCTGAGCGGCCTTTCAGGTTATGTCGATATAGGATCCATTTTACTGTGAATATAGATACTTTTGTACCTGTTTCCTCCAGCATCTTCACAAGGTCCTTTGCTGTTGTTCTGGGATTGATTTGCACCTTTCGCACCAAAGTACGTTCATCTCTAGGAGACAGAATGCATCTCCTTCCTGAGAGGTATGACGGCTGCGTGGTCCCATGGTGTTTATACCTGTGTTCTATTGTTTGTACAGATGAACGTGGTACCTTCATGCTTTTGGAAATTGCTTCCAAGGATGAACCATACTTGTGGAGGTCTACCATTTTTCTTCTGAGGTCTTGGCTGATTTCTTTTGATTTCCCATGATGTCAAGCAAAGAGGCACTGAGTTTGAAGGTATGCCTTGAAATACATCCACAGGTACACCTCCAATTTACTCAAATTATGTCAATTAGCCTATCAGAAGCTTCTAAAGCCATGGCATCATTTTCTGGAATTTTCCATGTGTGTATATGTTATAGCCAATCATAGTAATCCAGTAGGCTAATGCAGCACACGGGGATGTATGAAACGTACTCCTCAGCCTGAACTGTCCCCACGCGGAATAGCTAGCTTTTGTGTGGCACGACTGGTAAGACGCATCGGTAGGACGGTCACCTATGCTAGCAAAACAGAAGTCCTGGGTTTGCAGCCCATTGATAGGGCTCACATCTGGTACTACCAGCTGAAGTTGGGCTTCTACGTCTCTCAGCTTCTCCTTGTCTCTGAGGACGTCGAGAAAAGTAAGTCCCCTCATCTACCTGCTATTCACGTCCCTCCAGTACCATGATAACCTTACATAGCAGGCATAAAATAAACACCTGAGCGGGCTTGGGAGAAACCGGAAGCATCCGCTTTTCAGGCTTCACCTCTCCTCTCTGTTGTTCCCCTGAAAACAGTATTCATCTGGTTTCTAAAGACCCCGCTGAGGGTGGGACCTTAACAAGCAGTCCCCATTTATAACCCATCACTTACTAATGGCAAGGATCAGGGTACGATGTTATTTTCTACATGATCAGCTCTACTTTACTTGGGTCCTGGTTAAAAATTGACTCAAAGACCCGTAGGGTGAATGAATGCATAATCTATTTCAAAGCTCACATTTCTTCCTCAGACAAATGAAGGGTCAATATGGTCTTTCAATGAATTAATACCATGTCAGAATAGTCATTGAGATCATGTTGAAAAAATATGGCAAAGCATTTGGATGTACAGAGTCATACTCTTGCCATTAGATTTGTCAACTTTTAAACTGGTTTTGCTTCTCTCTCCTTTGTAGGATTTCAAAGAGCAGGTGATTCACCACATTACCACCATTGTCCTGCTTGGTTTCTCCTACTGTTCCAACTAGGTATGGATAGGCACTCTGCTAGGATAGGATGCTGCTTCACGACTCCTCTGACTTCCTCCTAGAGGTTAGAGCTGGATCACCGTCCAGCCAATCTCCCCATTAACGTCATTTTGTCGCTAAATCCTAAGAAATGTGTAAATCATGCATTTCATTTGGAACTGGTGAACTACACTTGCAACAGGTTAGCACCTGTCTGACATTGGTCTCACTTGTGAATTGTAATTTTGTTATTGAGGGTCAATGAGGAACAGAATGTTCAATTTAGCATGGCATGTATTATGACTCTATCAGTCATAGTCAGACATTAGTGTGGGAGGACCTTGGTTTACCTGTAATGCCAGGAATGTGAACTAGTCTGTTGATCATCATTCATTACCAATAGGGAGAGAGAATACAAGAGACCAAAACCTGTGTGTAATGAATTTTATGCACATTCATACATAAAAGCCTCATCACCTAATTCATCCCAATAGAAACGTATTTCAATGTTAGCATTTGTTTACATTAGGTAGCCATCTTAGAATATCTGTTTGTTTTTACACTCTGCCAAGATGTGTGTGACACGTTGTTTGTCATTTTTGCTGCTGTCTTCCTGGTGACTCACCTGGTGGTGTTTCCCAGCAAGTAAAACCATCTCAGTGGTATCTCTTGGTTATAATTGTTTTTTTCATGACATTATAATACAATTAACATCTTTAAATGATGTCTTAGAATATGATAATTTACAAACTGGAATGCTTTGAATTGACTTCTAATCATTGCATGAATTTCTTCCTCTTCCCCTCCCCTCCCTGCCTTGATTTCTAGAATAATCCACACAACCCTTATGCTGTCCATGGAAGTATTTGAACCCTTCACTAGCTACAATGTTTTTCTATGTTCTTCTGATGGTGCTACAAGCACTTCATGTCTTCTGGGCTGTGTTAATCCTACAGATGGACTACAGGTTTCTCTTCTTGAGCAAGGTGAGTATATAGGGTCACAAAATGACCAAAATACAAGTAGTCTAGCACATGTTCCATGAGTGTTAATGATGTGTATATGTTTGTGTCTTCAGCTGGATAAAGATGAACTCAGTGATGAAGAGAGTGAGACGGAAAGGGGGGAGGATGCCAAGGGAGACGGGGAGGAGGAAGACGAGGAGAAGGAGTAATGTTGGGAGAGAAGTAAAGATGGTCTAAACGCCAAACTGAAAATGCTGACCAATAGCTGTGTCTTAAACAACCCAACAAATCACAGAGCTGCTGTTGTGAGAAAGATACGCAATGTGCAGTAGAACTGTGAACCTTGACAGAGTTCAACGAAGATTAAAGGCTTTAAATACGGGATAGAGTTAACCATAAACATCTAAGCACAATACAGCTGTAACTCCAGTCACATATGCCCATTCATTGTCCTACTGTATAAAATGTGAATAGGAAGTACCCTATGTACTTTGAGCATTTCAAAGACATTTTTTCCTCCATCTATGGGTTCCTTGGCCACTATTCCTCTCAGCATAGTCAACTTGATAACAATGGGCCTGCCTATTTCCGTTTTTTTTAGGACTGGCAGAGTGTATGAAAGAGATTGCTTTACCCTTTTTGAATACAGATTACTTGTTGAATTAAGAAATTAATACTTCAGTATACTGAATGTATCTCAAAGAAAGGTTTGATATCGCTGTAAGAATTGTTTTGAGTGACAGTTTTTGTAAATGTCATATTTTGTCATTCTAAATGTAGATTTTAAAAAAGAGGAGGATGGGCTCCTTGTGATGGCTGGAATGGAATTAATGGTAGGTGTCAAACACGCAAACATATGGAAACCACCTGTTTGACTCCTTTCCATTGATTCCATTCCAGCCACTACAAGGAGCCTGTATATAATTGTATGACTTGTCAGGGATAAATGGTCAGTTAGAGTAGGCTACACTGTTGTTCATAATATGGCTATAATTTATGTAATGTAATTGCAGAAAAAACATAGCCTAACTAGCCTTATAACAAGTCCTGCAATCTTCTATCACAGAGTGTAATTGGTGTTCTTTTGATGTGACCAATTTATACTAATGCTGATATACTGATATGCTAAAGCTTTGAGTTTCCGATGTTTAATGACCTTGTGTATTTAATTTATTCAATTGACCTTTGGGGGAGGGGTGCAGGTTATTGGGTCATACAAAATACTTGGCCTAATAAACATAATTTTGGAAATTAATGCCTTCAGTGACTTCCATCATTTTAGGGGTGAAACTTTGAATCATATGCAATGCAATGTATTAATTTGAGCATGTTATAGAACTAAAGATAACTCATGTGTGTTTGTATGGTCCCACAGACTAGGCATACTTATTTTTACTAGGCTATGGGTTTTCCCGCCTTCGGGGTTCACTTTAGAGGAACAAGGTCTTTAAACTGCGTGAATTTGACTAGCCTAACGTGATTATATTTGGATGAAGTGGTATTAAATGTCAGTCTTTATCCATATTTTATGTACGACTCAAGAAGCAGAACTTTACCTTTGACTGAAGAAGCTAAACTTAACCTGAGCCGCATCGGCCCCCTCGGTTGGCGGCCATACGCACACCTGCACCACCAGGTGAGTTAGCGCTGAAAGCAAAGGCTATAGATTCCCACAGTGGTGTCAAAATACCCATAAAACCTAGCGGTCAAACAGGAAAATGGTTCCAATCGTTTTTACACCATTAATTTTTCCCATAGGGGATTTTAGAAAACACTTCAAATGAGGGCTGTGTTTCGTGTAGGCTTACCCTGGTGTGACGTTTTAATAACCATGTAAATCTCTCTCAGACAACGTGACTTGTATCAATATATTTGGCTCTATTTACGCTCAGATTCGAAAATGCTAATTAGCATCAAAGTAGACATGCAAGACTACAAATCAGAAAGGTTGCTCGATCGAATCCCCGAGCTGATAATGTACTAATATGTTGTTCTGCCCCATGAGCAAGTCAGTTAACCCACTGTTCCCAGGGCGCCAAAGTCGATTAAGGCAGTCCTCCACACCTCACTGATTCAGGAGTTGGGTCAAATGACCCATTTCAGTTGAATGCATTTAGTTGTGCAACTGACTAGGTATCCCCTTTCCCTTAAATAAAGGTTAAATAAAATTTAAAAAATAAAGCCTTCCCTGCAAGCACCTGCATGTAATTTCTAGCTGACTCCTTTGCTAACAGTTATTGTGTCAATTTAAAACGTGCTCAAGACAGTTCACAGAATTGTCAATTCAAATAAATGTTGCCAAAATATTAATTACTGAATTTAGCCAATCCAGAAATTCTTACCTTTGCCTCAATTCGGCAGTCTCGTCCAGATCATCGTGGCAATTGTAGTTCTTTATGATAGCCACATTAGCAGCTAATTAGCATTTTATTTTGATAAACTTCACGTTGTCCTAGAGAGATTTACAGTTATCAAAATGTCACACCAGAGTAAGCCTAAATTAAACACATCCCTTATTGCAAGTGTTTTCTAATATCCCCTATGGGAAAAACGAATGGTGGAAAAACGTCTGGAACAATTTCCTTGTTTGACCACCAGTTTTTGGGGTGTCATGAATCATACTGTGGTAGGGGAGACATTGCAACACATATGACATCTACTTGCAGGATTGCTTCCCAAAAGCAACACCGATTTTTTTAAACAAAGCCCGGGAGAGCATTTGTAAACTGATGTAGGCAATTATCTTCCTCTTGCATGGCATGACTTGCAATCCTATCCGTGTTTACCGCAGGAGAGGTAGCTAATAAAGAAATCGTTTTTTTCTGGTGGTCAACGCGCCAACTCCGCCAAGAAGCCTCCAGACCAGTAGATGGCGGTAATGTGATGCGTGACGTGTGAGTTTGGGAGCCCAGCAGGGTTGCCATGGTCGAGTTTTTCCGAAAATTGGCCAACATTGAAAACTATGTTGCGGGTGAAAATGTATTGTTCATGGGTGACGCGTTTTTTGTGTACTTCTAAATTGCACCGCGGCCGCCATGGCATTTTTCTTAATATATATATTTTTCACTGTGACCTGCTGCTGATTGAGTGAGTGACTGAACTTTTGTGAGTGTAATGTTTACTGTTGATTTTTTATTGTTTAATTCACTTTTGTTTATTATCTATTTCACTTGCTTTGGCAATGTTAATATATGTTTCCCATGCCAACAAAGCCATTTTAATTGAATTGGGGGAGGGCCAGAGGAGTGTGTGTGCATTGAGAGCACTGAGTGTGTGCTGCAGGCTGAGTCACGGAGACTGAGAAGCAGTTTTAGCAGTTGTATTTAGGCTATTTAGATTGGTCATTATGGAGACACTTTTTCCATAAAGCATATTAACGCGCTAGAACCGCGCTATAACGGCGACAACGCATTGTAAAATAACTTTAGGCGTACTAGAGTGCTTTAGATAAATTCGATCAGAGGTGAGTAAACTGTATTGTAATGTCGACTTTTCTCATGGATAACCATATCAAACGAAGGGTCTTACTCATGCTCAGTTCCAGGGTCTGGAGCGCTGCGCGAGTTAACATTTTAAATGAAAGTTATGGAACTCCCTCGCGTGCTTCTGTTTTTCGGAGTCCACAATAAAAATGACATTAAATGTGGAGAATGATAAGACTACATTTTTTTGGCCATCAAGTAGGCAGACTATGTATTACTTTGAATGCCATTGTAGGCTATAGCCTACCATTTGATATAATAATTATGTTGAAAAGGCGATAGGGCTCCCGAGTGGTGCAGCGGTCTAAGACACTGCATCTCAGTGCAGTGTCCCTGGTTCAAATCCAGGCTGTATCACATCTGGCATTGATTGGTCCCATAGGGCGGCGCACAATTGACCCAGCATTGTCCAGGTTCAGGTTTGTAGGCCATCATTGCAAATAATTATTTGTTCTTAACTGACTTGCCTAGCTAAATCAAAAAATATATAGGTCACTTTTGTACCCTACCTGGAGCTGGCAATTTTTTTAATAAATATGTAATAACTCAGTTTGTCGTAGCCTTGTTATTATGAAATCGTTAATGGCCATGTTTAGTAAATTAAATTGGAAGTTATCAATTGTGATCATGGTCACAGCTCTATGGCAAATGTATCATTCTCCACATATAATGTCAGATGCATTGTGGACATTCCCTGAAATGACATGTTGGCCTTTTAGTGGCTATGTGCATCTAGCTAGGCACACCATGGCAAATTTGAATTGCAATTATAAACCCAGATTTTAGTCAGTAGCCTATGCCTATTGAAATAACAAGTCAATCTCGCAAATAGACCATTTATAATGGTTTGTAGTCTTAACATCTGGCACACAATATTGATTTATTTTGATTGAACCTTTATTTAACCAGGAAGGGCTCATTGAGATTTGAAATCTCTTTTTCAAGAGCTCCTGGCCAAGATAGGCAGCAACAAGTCATTACACAATTACAGACAGACAACATGAAAAACTATCGGTAATCTAGTAAAAAAAAACATAGAATTCACAAGAGTATAACATAATCATAAAAAAACATTGACAGGTCAGGGAATCAGCCTCAAAATCCTTCATCAATAATTTAAAAACACTCTGGACAAGTTCTTCCAGTTTAAAAGTATTTTGTAAAGTATTCCAAGCCAATGACTCAGAGTACATAAAAGCCCCTTTACCAAATTCAGTTCAGACATTTGCCACAGTTAGCAGGATAAAGTCCTGCGAACGAAGAGAGTGCCCACCACATTTCTGAACAATAAAAATGCCCAAATAAAATGGCAGTAAACCCAAAATGGCTTTGTAAGTAAATATACCAGTGACTGAGCCTACAATTGACTAGAGAAGGCCAGCGGTGCGTAATGGTTTTGCAGTTTAAAATACATCTCAATGCTCCATGGTAAAGGGTGTCAATTGATCTTAAACACTGAGTGGAAGCAATCATATATAAAATATCCCCATAGTGTTGTAAAGGCATAAATGTAGCTTATACTAGCCTCCTTCTGGCTTCAATAGAAAAACAGGCCTTATTCCTAAAATAAAATCCCAACTTCAGCTTCCATTTTTGTCATTTAAAAGAAGCTGTCATCAATTAAAATTCCAAGATATTTATATGAGGTTACAGTCTCAATCCAATTGCCCCAACAGTTAATAATAAGTGAAAGGTTCAGAGGTCTATTTATTGATTTAGAAAACACCATTAGTTTTGTTTTGTCGGTATTGAGGATAAGCTTCAATTGACACAAGGTATGTTGAACAGTATAAAAAGCCGTTTGCAAGCTTTTGTAAGAGACGAGGCACAACAATAAATAACAGTATCATCAGCATAAAAGTGAAGTCGTGCATTTTGCAAATTTTTGTCTAAATTATTTATAGAAATAGTGAATAAGAAGGGACCAAGTACAGAGCCCTGGGGCACACCATTACAGACAGACAATTTAACAGACATGAGCCCATCAAATTGAGTGCACTGAGTTCTATCAGACAGATAGTTAGCAAACCATGCAACTGCATGCTCTGAAAGACCTACGCTCAACAATCTCTGCCTCAGTATAATAACAGCACAATTTCCAGAAAATAGTGCAACATTCGATTTTTGAAGTTCGTCCAAGTGTTTCTTGCACAGAGATTTCGAAATTACATTTACATTACATTTAAGTCATTTAGCAGACGCTCTTATCCAGAGCGACTTACAAATTGGTGCAATCACCTTATGACATCCAGTGGGACAGTCACTTAACAATAGTGCATCTAAAACTAGGGGGGGGGTGGGGTGAGAGGGATTACTTAACCTATCCTAGGTATTCCTTAAAGAGGTGGGGTTTCAGGTGTCTCCGGAAGGTGGTGATTGACTCCGCTGTCCTGGCGTCGTGAGGGAGTTTGTTCCACCATTGGGGGGCCAGGGCAGCGAACAGTTTTGACTGGGCTGAGCGGGAGCTGTACTTCCTCAGTGGTAGGGAGGCGAGCAGGCCAGAGGTGGATGAACGCAGTGCCCTTGTTTGGGTGTAGGGCCTGATCAGAGCCTGGAGGTACTGAGGTGCCGTTCCCCTCCCAGCTCCGTAGGCAAGCACCATGGTCTTGTAGCGGATGCGAGCTTCAACTGGAAGCCAGTGGAGAGAACGGAGGAGCGGGGTGACGTGAGAGAACTTGGGAAGGTTGAACACCAGACGGGCTGCGGCGTTCTGGATGAGTTGAAGGGGTTTAATGGCACAGGCAGGGAGCCCAGCCAACAGCGAGTTGCAGTAATCCAGACGGGAGATGACAAGTGCCTGGATTAGGACCTGCGCCGCTTCCTGTGTGAGGCAGGGTCGTACTCTGCGGATGTTGTAGAGCATGAACCTACAGGAACGGGCCACCGCCTTGATGTTAGTTGAGGTGATCCATGTTTCCGTCAGGGTGTTGAGAACGACAGGGTGTTGTCCAGGATCACGCCAAGGTTCTTGGCGCTCTGGGAGGAGGACACAATGGAGTTGTCAACCGTGATGGCGAGATCATGGAACGGGCAGTCCTTCCCCCGGGAGGAAGAGCAGCTCCGTCTTGCCGAGGTTCAGCTTGAGGTGGTGATCCGTCATCCACACTGATATGTCTGCCAGACATGCAGAGATGCGATTCGCCACCTGGTCATCAGAAGGGGGAAAGGAGAAGATCAATTGTGTGTCGTCTGCATAGCAATGATAAGAGAGACCATGTGAGGTTATGACAGAGCCAAGTGACTTGGTGTATAGCGAGAATAGGAGAGGGCCAAGAACAGAGCCCTGGGGGACACCAGTGGTGAGAGCGCGTGGTGAGGAGACAGATTCTCGCCACGCCACCTGGTAGGAGCGACCTGTCAGGTAGGACGCAATCCAAGCGTGGGCCGCGCCGGAGATGCCCAACTCGGAGAGGGTGGAGAGGAGGATCTGATGGTTCACAGTATCGAAGGCAGCCGATAGATCTAGAAGGATGAGAGCAGAGGAGAGAGAGTTAGCTTTAGCAGTGCGGAGCGCCTCCGTGATACAGAGGAGAGCAGTCTCAGTTGAATGACTAGTCTTGAAACCTGACTGATTTGGATCAAGAAGGTCATTCAGAGAGAGATAGCGGGAGAGCTGGCCAAGGACGGCACGTTCAAGAGTTTTGGAGAGAAAAGAAAGAAGGGATACTGGTCTGTAATTGTTGACATCGGAGGGATCGAGTGTAGGTTTTTTCAGAAGGGGTGCAACTCTCGCTCTCTTGAAGACGGAAGGGACGTAGCCAACGGTCAGGGATGAGTTGATGAGCGAGGTGAGGTAAGGGAGAAGGTCTCCGGAAATGGTCTGGAGAAGAGAGGAGGGGATAGGGTCAAGCGGGCAGGTTGTTGGGCGGCCGGCCGTCACAAGACGCGAGATTTCATCTGGAGAGAGAGGGGAGAAAGAGGTCAGAGCACAGGGTAGGGCAGTGTGAGCAGAACCAGCGGTGTCGTTTGACTTAGCAAACGAGGATCGGATGTCGTCGACCTTCTTTTCAAAATGGTTGACGAAGTCATCTGCAGAGAGGGAGGAGGGGGGGGAGGGGGCGGAGGATTCAGGAGGGAGGAGAAGGTGGCAAAGAGCTTCCTAGGGTTGGAGGCAGAAGCTTGGAATTTAGCGTGGTAGAAAGTGGCTTTAGCAGCAGAGACAGAGGAGGAAAATGTAGAGAGGAGGGAGTGAAAGGATGCCAGGTCCGCAGGGAGGCGAGTTTTCCTCCATTTCCGCTCGGCTGCCCGGAGCCCTGTTCTGTGAGCTCGCAATGAGTCATCGAGCCACGGAGCGGGAGGGGAGGACCGAGCCGGCCTGGAGGATAGGGGACATAGAGAGTCAAGGGATGCAGAGAGGGAGGAGAGGAGGGTTGAGGAGGCAGAATCAGGAGATAGGTGGGAGAAGGTTTGAGCGGAGGGAAGAGATGATAGGATGGAAGAGGAGAGAGTAGCGGGGGAGAGAGAGCGAAGGTTGGGACGGCGCGATACCATCCGAGTAGGGGCAGTGTGGGAGGTGTTGGATGAGAGCGAGAGGGAAAAGGATACAAGGCAGTGGTCGGAGACTTGGAGGGGAGTTGCAATGAGGTTAGTGGAAGAACAGCATCTAGTAAAGATGAGGTCGAGCGTATTGCCTGCCTTGTGAGTAGGGGGAAGGGAGAGGGTGAGGTCAAAAGAGGAGAGGAGTGGAAAGAAGGAGGCAGAGAGGAAAGAGTCAAAGGTAGATGTGGGGGAGGTTAAAGTCGCCCAGAACTGTGAGAGGTGAGCCGTCCTCAGGAAAGGAGCTTATCAAGGCATCAAGCTCATTGATGAACTCTCCGAGGAACCTGGAGGGCGATAAATGATAAGGATGTTAAGCTTGAAAGGGCTAGTAACTGTGACAGCATGGAATTCAAAGGAGGCGATAGACAGATGGGTAAGGGGAGAAAGAGAGAATGACCACTTGGGAGAGATGAGGATCCCGGTGCCACCACCCCGCTGACCAGACGCTCTCGGGGTGTGCGGAACACGTGGGCGGACGAAGAGAGAGCAGTAGGAGTAGCAGTGTTGTCTGTGGTGATCCATGTTTCCGTCAGGGCCAAGAAGTCGAGGGACTGGAGGGAGGCATGGGCTGA